>NC_137821.1:46615460-46772960 GCF_963921795.1 Nannobrachium achirus | reverse complement strand
GGCTTTAACTCGGCCCCGGAGCGACCGGGAGAGACGGGGACGGCACCCAGGGGGTCCCCGGCGGCAGGGCCACCGCCTGGGCCCCGAGGGACCCCTGGAGCTCCAGGGACCCCCAGGGACCCCAGCGCCACCGGGAAAAGAAATATGGAAAATACTCAATTAGCCGATCTACAAGCTATTGCTCCGGATCCAGCCTACTGTAGGCTAGTGAAGCCATCTAAACTCTCCACTTCCCTAATCTATTCTCCCACTGTGCTGGACTTGGATGTGCTGGGCTGTGCTGGACTCTATCAGGCTCTGGTGGGCTGTTTTTGGCTCTGGTGGGCTGGGCTGGGCTCTGGTAGGCTATACAGGGCAGTACTGTAGTATAGCCTAGGCATGTTCTGGTGTAGATGGACACTAATATGGGTATAAGTAACTCAGAGTGTACTAATGGAACCAAATGGACCCTACTAATGGAACCAAATGGACCCTAATATGGGTATATGTAACTCAGAGTGTACTAATGGAACCAAATGGACCCTAATATGGGTATATGTAACTCAGAGTGTACTAATGGAACCAAATGGACCCTAATATGGGTATATGTAACTCAGAGTGTACTAATGGAACCAAATGGAGCGGCCCTGCCATGAACTAGAAACACCACATAGTGTTGTCTTGTATGCCTGTTTACATCTGCCCACACTCATAATAGTATGTTGGTCCGTCTTTAGAACACGAAGGGTTCCCAGTTCGATCCCGGGCTCCCCCTGAGTTAATGTCGAAGAGTCCTTGAGCAAGACTCTGAACCCCTAACTGCTCCTGATGAGCAGGTTGGTGCCAAGCATGGTTTCCTCTGCCATCGCTGTATGAATGTGTGTGTGTGTGAATGGGTGAATGTAATGAATGTGTGTGTGAATGGGTGAATGTAGTGCACAATCTATGTAAAGTGCCTTGGATAAAAGTGCTATATAAATGCACCATTACCATTTATGGGATAGGTCAGGGGTCTTCAATAGGGGGTCCGGCACCCCTAGGGGGTCCTCAGAGCTACTGCAGGGGGCCCTGTTGTAACAGAATGTGTGATAGGAACGTCTTTAGTTCTGTTGTAACAGAATCTTTGTGTGACGGGAACGGTGTACATTACACCCCTATTCTGAGGGAAATAGCAGATCTACAAGCTTGAGCTTGCAGTCCGGCTATTTTAGGCAAAGAGGTTTGATGTAGAAGTAAAACATAAGTGGAGACCAAGTACAGCCTTGTTAAGCATTTCATGTCATGAAAGGTGCTCTACAAATAATGTTTATTACTAGTAAGACGCCTCAGGGCGACATGCGACCTTGCCAAGGTCGCGCCAATTCTTGGCCATTTGGCCAGTGATGTATATCGGACCAGTTACCCATATATGGAGATCCATGTACTGTATATAGTACATCCCTTTTATGCCCATACATGGAGATCCCTGTCTGAACCAGCCACACAGATATGGGCCATGTCTTGGCCATCTGGCCAGTGATATAGTATATATCAATGACATCAGGGATCTTCATACATGGGCATAAAAGGGATTCTGGGAATACCCATATATGGACTTTTACATAGGTGATGTCACCTATGATAGCACCTGTGATGTCACAGTGATGTGTCTGGTGTAGTGCTGTGCACCCTGGTCTGGCCTATTCAAGCCAGGTCCAGCCTGTAATGGCCTGGTGGAGACATCTAACTACCCCCCTTCCCTGGTCTATACTCCTACTTGGCAGGACTGGGCTGGACTTAGGTGTACTGGAGCTCTATTGGGCTCCTGTGGGCTGTATTGGGCTCTGGTGGGCTGTGCTGTGCTTTGCTGGGCTCTGTTAGGCTGTATGGGGCAGTACTGTACTATAGCTTAGAAATATTCATGTAAAACTATTGGCTGTGGCGTGCACACAAAATCATGTGGTAACTCAATATGGTTATTGTGAGACTGAAGATGCTTTCCATCATAGTGACATGCAGAAAAAAACTGTCCATATAGTATGGTTTACATAGAAGTCATGCCTTAGTGTACACGGCCAATAGTTTTACATGAACATGCCTAGGCTATACTACAGTACTGCCCTGTATAGCCTACCAGAGCACAGCCCACCAGAGCCCAAAACAGCCCACCAGAGCCTGATAGAGTCCAGTCCAGCACAGCCCAGCACATCCAAGTCCAGCACAGTGGGAGAATAGATTAGGGAAGTGGAGAGGTTGGATGGCTTCACTAGCCTACAGTAGGCTGGATCCGGCTTGAATAGGCCAGACCAGGGTGCACAGGACTGCACCAGACTCCACCAGGCTGCTCCATACTCCAGCCATCTCTGTAGATCCTGTGTACACGGCACTCCTAACTCGAACGGTCAAGGGAAAGGGTCGTTTTAGGCGTCAAAACGGGCCCTTTGTCCTTAAAATGAGTAAAAAAATCTAAAAAATATGTTTTGTTTTAGGCCGGACACACATTTCATATTTGAAGCATGCCTGATCCGATGGAATGGGTTTCGTGTCTCTCCGACACTTTGAACCCTTTACGATTGCGAAAAAGACACAGAAACCCGGATTTTTGTCCTTAAAATCAATAAAAAAATCTAAAAAAAAAACGTTTGTTTCACGCAGGAAACACTTTTCATATTTGAAGGATGCCTGATCCGATGGAATGGGTTTCGTGTCTCTCCGACAATTTGAACCCTTTACGATTGCGAAAAAGACACGAAATTTGCACGCCACCAACACGATTACACATTCTTTTGGATAAAATACACTTATTCTGACTTACTTTTTGACGCTGAATCCAACAAACCCGGTCTCGTGTCTCTATGAGACTCCTAACTCGAAAGGTCAAGGAAAAAGCCACTGTGATAATAACAATAGTTAAGCCGTACACGATAGGGAGTTCCAATAGAAAAATATAAGCCTCGTGTACAATATAGGCTCGAAGTACACGCGAGCGTACACGCCCCCATAGTTATAATGGGGCGTGTACGCTTGCAACAGGGTGTCGTGTACGGCACCTGTGCCGACTACAATTTCCCAATGGAGGGCAGCAGAGAGCCATTTGTTGAGATCTAATAGGCCCATCCACATGTTTTACAGATCTAATTGGCCCATCCACATGATTTGTAGATCTAATTCCATCAGCAGTTCCCTACCATGATTTGTTGCTCTAAATCCATCACCTGTCACATCCACATGATTTGTAGATCTAATTCTAAAACCAGTCACATCCACATGATTTGTAGATCTAATTCTAAAACCAGTCACATCCACATGATTTGTAGATCTAAACCATACCACAATTTGTAGCTCTAAATCCATCACCTGTCACATCCACATGATTTGCAGATCTAATTCTAAAACCAGTCACATCCACATGATTTGTAGATCTAATTCTAAAACCATTCACATCCCCATGATTTGTAGATCTAATTCCCACCAGAGCCCATTATTATAGCCTTCCAGAGCCCAGCACAGCCCACCAGAGCCCAAAACAGCCCACCAGAGCCTGATAGAGTCCAGCACAGCCCAGCACATCCAAGTCCAGCACAGTGGGAGAATAGATTAGGGAAGTGGAGAGCTTAGATGGCTTCACTAGCCTACAGTAGGCTGGATCCGGCTGTTATAGGCCAGACCAGGGTGCACAGGACTGCACCAGACTCCAGCAGTCTCCACCGGGCTGCTCAAGGCTACCGCCAGTCCTGTAGCTCCTCGTTGATGGGATTATCCACTGTGTACACGGGCCCTAGTTTCTACATGCCTTAGTGTACACGGCCAATAGTTTGACATGAACATGTCTAGGCTATACTACAGTACTGCCCTGTATAGCCTACCAGAGCCCAGCACAGCCCACCAGAGCCCAAAACAGCCCACCAGAGCCTTTGTGACAGGTGATAGATTTAGAGCTACAGGTTATGGTATGGAACTGCCGATGGAATTAGATCTACAAATCATGGGGATGCGACTAGTTTTAGAATTAGATCTACAAATCATGTGGATGTGACAGGTGATATATTTAGAGCTACAAATTGTGGTATGGTTTAGATCTACAAATCATGTGGATGTGACTGGTTTTAGAATTAGATCTACAAATCATGTGGATGTGACTGGTTTTAGAATTAGATCTACAAATCATGTGGATGTGACAGGTGATGGATTTAGAGCTACAAATCATGGTATGGAACTGCTGATGGAATTAGATCTACAAATCATGTGGATGGGCCAATTAGATCTGTAAAACATGTGGATGGGCCTATTAGATCTCAACAAATGGCTCTCTGCTGCCCTCCATTGGGAAATTGTAGTCGGCACAGGTGCCGTACACGACACCCTGTTGCAAGCGTACACGCCCCATTATAACTATGGGGGCGTGTACGCTCGCGTGTACTTCGAGCCTATATTGTACACGAGGCTTATATTTTTCTATTGGAACTCCCTATCGTGTACGGCTTAACTATTGTTAACCCCTGTGTATACGGGCAATAGTTTTACATGACTTTGTGTACACAGCCAATAGTTTTACATGAACATGTTCAGGCTTTAGTACTGTACTGTCTCGTGTAGCCCAACAGAGCCCATCACAGCACAACACGGCACACCAGAGCCCAATACAGCCTACCAGAGCCCAATAGACTCCAGCAAACCTAAGTCCAGCCCAGTCCTGCCCAATAGGAGTATAGACCAGGGAAGGGGGGTAGTTAGATGACTCCACCAGGCCATTACAGTGACTTTAATGGCAGACCAGGGTAGACAGGACTGCACCAGACTCCACCAGGCTGCTCCATGCTCCAGCCAGCTCTGTAGATCCTTGCACATGCGATTAACCACTGTGTACACGGGCAATAGTTTTAAGTTTTACATGAACCCTCAGAGGGACACTGTGGGCACTTTGAGAACCACCACGGACCACTTGACAAGCCCACAGTGTCCCTCTGAGGGTCCTCCGACCTCACTTTGAGAACCACCACGGACCACTTGACAAGCCCACAGTGTCCCTCTGAGGGTCCCCCGACCTCACTTTGAGAACCACCACGGACCACTTGACAAGCCCACAGTGTCCCTCTGAGGGTCCCCCGACCTCACTTTGAGAACCACCACGGACCACTTGACAAGCCCACAGTGTCCCTCTGAGGGTCCCCCGACCTCACTTTGAGAACCACCACGGACCACTTGACAAGCCCACAGTGTCCCTCTGAGGGTCCTCCGACCTCACTTTGAGAACCACCACGGACCACTTGACAAGCCCACAGTGTCCCTCTGAGGGTCCTCCGACCTCACTTTGAGAACCACCACGGACCACTTGACAAGCCCACAGTGTCCCTCTGAGGGTCCTCCGACCTCACTTTGAGAACCACCACGGACCACTTGACAAGCCCACAGTGTCCCACTGAGGGTCCTCCGACCTCACTTTGAGAACCACCACGGACCACTTGACAAGCCCACAGTGTCCCTCTGAGGGTCCTCCGACCTCACTTTGAGAACCACCACGGACCACTTGACAAGCCCACAGTGTCCCTCTGAGGGTCCTCCGACCTCACTTTGAGAACCACCACGGACCACTTGACAAGCCCACAGTGTCCCACTGAGGGTCCTCCGACCTCACTTTGAGAACCACCACGGACCACTTGACAAGCCCACAGTGTCCCTCTGAGGGTCCTCCGACCTCACTTTGAGAACCACCACGGACCACTTGACAAGCCCACAGTGTCCCTCTGAGGGTCCTCCGACCTCACTTTGAGAACCACCACGGACCACTTGACAAGCCCACAGTGTCCCTCTGAGGGTCCTCCGACCTCACTTTGAGAACCACCACGGACCACTTGACAAGCCCACAGTGTCCCTCTGAGGGTCCTCCGACCTCACTTTGAGAACCACCACGGACCACTTGACAAGCCCACAGTGTCCCTCTGAGGGTCCTCCGACCTCACTTTGAGAACCACCACGGACCACTTGACAAGCCCACAGTGTCCCTCTGAGGGTCCTCCGACCTCACTTTGAGAACCACCACGGACCACTTGACAAGCCCACAGTGTCCCTCTGAGGGTCCTCCGACCTCACTTTGAGAACCACCACGGACCACTTGACAAGCCCACAGTGTCCCTCTGAGGGTCCTCCGACCTCACTTTGAGAACCACCACGGACCACTTGACAAGCCCACAGTGTCCCTCTGAGGGTCCTCCGACCTCACTTTGAGAACCACCACGGACCATATGGCTCTCTGCTGCCCTACATTGGGAAACTGTAGTCGGCACAGGTGCCGTACACGACACCCTGTTGCAAGCGTACACGCCCCATTATAACTATGGGGGCGTGTACGCTCGCGTGTACTTCGAGCCTATATTGTACACGAGGCTTATATTTTTCTATTGGAACTCCCTATCGTGTACGGCTTAACTATTCTTATTATTATTATTACCCATTTTTATTTTTAAGAAAGTATAAAGTGAAAGACAGGACACGTTCTAGACAGCACCGGTTCTTTTATTTGTATTTTTTTTTCCCTTAATTTTTGGTTCACTACATTTTGTTTTTAATTATAATTTCGTTAAGCCAAACAACCCAAACATCTTCATGAATTAAAAACAAACAAATGATTTGTCTAAATAATTAAATAAATCCAATTTTAAATAGGCCTATCTAAGAAATTCCATTATTTAGAAAACCCATTTTTAAGAAAATAAAAATAGCTTGTAGATCTGCTATTTTCACAATTTGGGTCCTGAGTTTACATATTTGGGAACCACTGCTGCTCAGCATGCTACTTTGTGGATAATATTGATGACGTCATATTGATGTCATCAGTCTTGCGGACTCTTGCCTGCCCAAAAATGGAGGGAATCCATCCCGCCTATTCTCACACAAATACATTTCACAATTATATGTGAAACATAATCAGGGATTGATTTCCTTGGCCTACTGGCAGAAGAAATTTGGCGGCCGTTGGTTGTTTGCGAGATTATGAGACGGGCGGACAGAAGGAAGGGCAGACAGTTCGACAGACTGACTTTCATACTTTTTTTTGCGTTACCTGTTTATGTACTGCGTTACCTGTTCTATGTACTGAAAGCTATCAATTATCTGTCTAAAACTAAGAACATTCCAATTTATGGTCAATCATACACTACATTAGAAATTGAAATTTTGATTATTTTCCAATGCTGTACATAAAAAGTGTAATCAAGTCATCATATTGTGACTCATATATTTAAGTAAGCTAAACTTTATAGGCTTGATTCGCATGAACTGTTCTAAATGCATATAATGTATATTATTATTACAACACATGAAGTTCCCTCCATGTCGGAGGGGACTTTCTCATCCATCCAGGCACAGCGCGCCTCTTTCTTGTCATTATGCCGTAATAAACTCTTGCTTACATGTTTTCTTAGACTATAACTTACAGTACAGAGTACAGTAGTTCTACTGTACATATCAGTGTTTTAGAGCCTGTATGAAAAAATGGTGTACAGTACCTGTGGTTACTTTGAGGATCTTTCAATTTTCTTCTGTTGTAACGTCTCCTGCTGTAGAACGTGTCAGCACTCAGCAACAGTCTACTGTATAATAAACCAGTTTATTGAAGTGGGACTTTGGACCCACTCGCTGTCTCTGTGTGCGATCATGTCAGATCAAGGAAGTAATAATATTACATTACAAAGGTTATTATTACAATGTGTGTACTATTATTCAATTGTTCTGTGTTGTGGATTATTTATCTGATTGTAATGCAGCCTACATATTGTAGGCCTATATTTTTACTGAAGAAAGTCATTTGTGCATGTGTAGCTCTTTGCTGTCTTGATTGCGACCGTAGGTCGCATTTACTACCAAAGTAAACGGGCTGTCTGTCTGTCAGTGAGTGAGTCCGTCACACTTTTGCCCTGCTCATATCTCCACAACCGTTGCCCCCATCCATGCCAAATTTTGCACACACACTCCTTGACTGCCAAACTACAACCTCAAAGGACCCCCGGAGCCCCAGGGACCCCCAGGTCCCTGGGGGACCCCCAGATGTAAAAAATGACCAAATGTGCTCACACGTCACACGTCACACTTTTTCCCTGCTTATATCTCCGCACCCGTTGACCCGATCCATGCCAGATTTTACACACACACTCCTTGCCTGCCAAACTACAACCTCCAAGGACCCCCGGAGCCCCAGGTCCCTGGGGGACCCCCAGATGTAAAAAATGACCAAATGTGCAAAAATGACCAAATGACCACCCCAACGGGGCTGCTCACGGGGAATTCCCGGGGACCACCGACTCCTGGTGCTCCAGAACGGATGCAAAAGTGGTGGCGCCCCCAGTGGAGGACCCCCTGCCACTGCAGCGCACATAAAATGCCGTAACTCGGGCTAGGAGCGTCCGGGAGAGCCGGGGCCGGTACCTATTCGTCCGCCAAGGCAACGCAGAGACCCCACCCCTCATTTCTCACATGGCCCTATTGTAGCGCCACCTTCAGGCCGATTTTTAAAACACATTTTTGGACACTGCTCCTACAGTTTTTGCCCTAAAATCACGAATATCACTACACAGCATGTCTACACTCATGTCATCAACATGGATCAGGAAGATTTTTGCCCTATTTGTGGAGATAAGCCACCTACGGTCGCTTATCTCCCGATTAGGGAGTCTTACTGGTAGGCCCCCTCTGTGTGGGACCTAAATTTGGGGTAGAAACAATCGTTCATACGGTGTAAAATATGCCCCTGCCTGAATGATTTATCACATGACTACAGAGATGACACTCTCATAATGAGTAGTAGAACAAAAGCTGTGTTTTCAAGAAAATGTAAAATAGTGGAAATCTAGTTAGTCGGAAATGGCCATGGCATATTATGGGAAGTTGTATTCTGGTTGTATGACGATGATTAAAAATCAATTGGGGTGGAATGTCATCCTTGGCCTACAGCGAGTGTGAAACCACAGTCACGCACACAGACAGTATCATAATCATATGAGTGAGTGAGTGAGTGAGTGAGTGAGTGAGTGTGTGTGTGTGTGTGTGTGTGTGTGTGTGTGTGTGTGTGTGCGTGCGTGCGTGCGTGCGTGCGTGCGTGCGTGCGTGCGTGCGTGCGTGCGTGCGTGCGTGCGTGTGTGTGTGTGAGAGAGAGAGAGAGAATAAATTATATTTGGGGTGGTGACAGAGTTCTAAACATTGCTGGCCCACAATATCCTACCTGACCTGGTGAAGACCTGTGCTCCATGGAGCACACTTTCTAGTTAGATATGAAACGATGTGTGATAGGCTGGCCTCTCCAGCTTAACAGGAACAGGAAGTAGAATGTATCTAGAGTGTAGTTCTAGTCTTGAGGCATTCAGCAGACAGACAGCATGAAGACCTCAACTCTATGTCTCACACTGGGTGAGTACTGACTATATCTTCACCTCCCTTTAGATCCAGGTCTCTCTTTTTACAGCCAACTGACTCTTCTCCACACCTCAGTCTCTCCCTTCATCCCCTTCTCTCTATTTCTATTGTGCTTCTTTCTGAGTTTCGTACTGAACTTGAATTATCACGATTTAGAAATATCAACTTGTACTTTTATTCAGTGACACAGTTAATGTGTAGAACACAAGTCTTCTTGGTTTGTTTTCAGACATCAATTTAACCCGGTGGGGCTATTGGGGCCATTGGGGGGGACTGGGCCGCACAGTCATCGACAAATTACTAAAATGAAATGTATAAGTTAATCAAATATAAAATGTGTGGGCCCCTCCTTCTTATTATTACATGTAAATCCTGTACGATAAAATGTGCTTTCTTGACCCACACATGATCATGATGCCTTAAAATACGAGCAGTATAGGCTTCTGTGTGGCCACCGTTGTGGGTAGTGCGCATCGGGACTGAAAGGGGGGTTACGGCGGGGATGGGGGGGGGGGGGGGGGCCCTAAAAAATGATCGGCCTCAGGGCCCTCGCAGGGATTAATCCGTCCCTGTTTGGGTTAGAGTTATAGGGCCGGAGAGAAAATCATGAATCTCGAATTCAGTACAATAAAGTCTGTATTAGAAACAAATATATGCAAGTGTAATACAAATGTCCTAAATATTTTGTGCACATAATGGTAAATGGGCTGCATGTATAGTGCCTTTATACACAGTTCTTATACAATGTGCATTACATTCACCCATTCACAAACACATATAAACATAGACGGTGGAGCGAACAATGCAAGGCACCAAACTGTTCATCAGGACCATTTTTTAGGGATTAAGTGTCTTGTATGTGTGTGTGTATTATAAAACACGATTATAAGATCTTCTTTTCTGTGCAGGACTCAATCTATTGATGCTACTGTTTTCATATGCTCAGAAGGATCCGTCTGTTCACATCGATGGTAAGAGGCACTAAAGCAGTTGATGATTTGCTTCATACTATACTTATTTAAGTATTAAAAGTAATGTAATATTACACTTCAGTGAATTCATTATGTTAGGTTAATTTGTTATCTCTCTTCTTATGTTGCTTTCTCTACTACTCATTTTCATATTATCGTCTCTGTTCTGGATCTTTCTTTCTTTCTTTCTTTCTTTCTTTGTCTTTATTTATTTATTTTGCTTATCTATCCTGTTTCTCTCTCCATTGTCTCCATTGTCTTGTTCTCTCTCTCACACGCACGCACCCCCCCCAAATGTCTAGTATTCCTTTCTCCGTCCCTCATATCTTTTCCTTCACTTTGTTTGGCTGTCTCTCTCTCATTTTGTCTATCTGTCTCTCAGAACAACTTGTCCTCAGCGTTGAACCCAACAGGCTGCAGTTCTTTGACTCTGATCGTCTGTCTCTCGGCTGTGAGGGATCTTCAGGCTCTGATGGACGGAGGCTGAAGAGGGACAATAAGGGCAAACCTGAAACATGTTCTGACTGGGGGGGTCAGGCTAGAGGATCTTCCTGCATCATCGATGCGCTCCTCATTGATGACAGTTTGGTGTACTGGTGTGAATCTGGAGATGGGAAGAGAAGGAGCAATGCTGCGAAAATTACTGTGACTGGTGAGGAGAAATGAATAGAAATGCATGAATAATTATTCATCTCACATCAAAGGGTTTAAATGTACCCCCTGGTCACAGCACTTGTAATAAAGGCTGATTGATTATTAATCAGCCTTCACATCAAGTGTCTCACCTATCATTATTATTTTTATTTCTTAATTGTATTAGGCTGCGCTGTAAGCTCTTTCTAAATAGACATATCAGCCCATGTTGCGCACAAACTCTAACGTGTCCACCCAGAACGAAAATCCTGCTTACGACACTGGTCACCTGGCAACACAATCAAATCCTTTGTTTCGTATCAATGTTGCTCAGGTGATGCTGTGATCCTGGAGAGTCCTGTACGTCCTGTGATGGAGGGAGGTGATGTCACCCTGCGCTGCTTGTACAAGAACAAGACAACTGGTAAACCATCCTCTGATCTCCCAGCTGATTTCTATAAAGATGGATCCCTCATCAGGACAGAGTCTACAGGGCAGATGACCATCCACAGGGTTTACAAGTCTGGTGAAGGATTCTACAAGTGTAGCATCTCTGACCTCGGAGAGTCACCTGAGAGCTGGGTGGATGTGAGAGGTGAGATGATAAAAATGTGTTTATGAACATTATATTACTAACATTCACACGTATGCATGCACACACTGACACCCATGCACACACTTATTTGTCCTGTTTCATTCTCTGCAGCAGGAGAGACAGACACAAGAAACAGACAGTATGAAACAGTCAGTGTCTCTAACAAGCACACAGAGGACAAAGGTAGTCTTATTTGTATTTGTATATCACATATCTAATTGCATGTATTTATGTAACAGTTGTTAGGAGAGGTTCTACAAGGAAACATTTTATATTACTATGTTCATCAATACTATTATATATTTTTGTATTTTACAAGATTAAAAAGAAAACAAATATATATAGCTAACCTGCACACTCATACACACACGTTTATGTTTTCTGTTTTATTCTCTACAGCAGTAATCACAAGAAACAGACAAAATGAAACAGCAAATGTCTCTAACAAGCACAGAGAGTTTAAAGGTAGTTTTTATTTGTATGGATATTGTTTTGTATCAATGTTTTTCTGTCTACAGAGTAACGGTTCTATAGGTGAGGTTCTAAAAGGAAATATGTATCTGTCTACATATTTATCTATTATCTACTGTACTATCTATTATTGTTGTATTTTTCAGACCAGGCTGGCAACCATCCCTCTGCATCCCTCTCCTCTCTGCTGTGGATCTGTGTTTGCCTCTTTTCATTGGTTCTACTGCTGGGAATGCTGGGAATGCTGATAGGAATAATCTACCGGAAGAGACGTGATGGTTTGTACACTTTCCAAAAGGGTGTCCTTGAAGCTGAACTAGTGATTTCTACGGGTCAATCAGTTAGGGAGGGGAGAGAGCATGCATCTTATAACGACCTGAATGTTAACTGATAATTACTGTCTCACGATGGTCTAATTGTTTCTTCTTCTCGTTCAGCCCCGAAGGACACAAATGAACCAGACCCACAAGACATGACATACTCTGTGGTCAGAAAACCAAAGAAGAAGACTGGTAGGTCAACAAAGGACAATTTAAATCAACGACACACACACACACACACACACACACACACACACACACACACACACACACACACACACACACACACACACACACACACACACACACACACACACACACACACCCTATGATGTATTGTTGCAACAGTAATCCCCCTCAGGACGAGAGGAACCACAGGTGCAGACATTTGGCAGCCCTCCTCCAGATTAGATGTACACTTCATGTCTGTGAATAACTTGTCACCAAATGACCTGATCATTAAGTTATAATTAAACGGTCTCATTATGGTCTAACTGTTTCTGTTCTCTTTCAGCCCCTGAGGAAACTAATGAACCAGAAGCAGACACATACGCTGTGGTCAGAAAACCAAAGAAGAAGACAGGTACAGTCTGATGACAAAGGACATTTTAAACCAGACACACACACACACACACACACACACACACACACACACACACACACACACACACACACACACACACACACACACACACACACACACACACACACACAAATTCACACAAGTGCGCGCACGGGCCGCACGCACATTATAGAAGTTTATCTTTAGTTTTCATTAATATTTTTATATTTTAATATTAGCGACTTTTTATTGTAATATGGAGTATTTGACAGGTGTGTGTGTGTGTGTGTGTGTGTGTGTGTGTGTGTGTGTGTGTGTGTGTGTGTGTGTGTGTGTGCGCGCGTGTGTGTGTGTGTGTGTGTGTGTGCGTGTGTGTATTCACCAGCAGACCCAGAACTGTGTACCTACTCAGTGATCCAACCTCATTCTTCATCTACAAATCCAGTTCAGACAGACTGGGACCAATTCACTACATTCATATAGGTAAACATGCATTGTTATAATATTATACTACACCATTATTTATATATACCTATTATGTAAAAACAAGTGTGTGTGTGTGTGTGTGTGTGTGTGTGTGTGTGTGTGTGTGTGTGTGTGTGTGTGTGTGTGTGTGTGTGTGTGTGTGTGTGTGTGTGTGTGTGTGTGTGTTGTTATACTGTAGGAGATCATGAGAACAGAATCCTGACTGAAGGAGGGAGGAAGACCTTTGGTTAAAGGATGTTAAATCCATACATTCTGCAGTATACACTGTACACAATGTGTTGTGGTAGTTGAATACTGTATGTGTATATAATATTAATATAGTCAGATGATCCACCACATACAACACAACAGCAAACACTTTTGGGCTGTTCAGACTTTCAGTGGCTGAAGTTTTGTCAAACTAAATCCACTGAAACATGTAACACAAAAATGTCAGTCTTTCAGTGTAGATTTAATATCATAAATGGACGATTTTTATATATTATACAGTGTCATTAATATGTTTGACATGCTATCATTGGCTATTATTATTGTGTAAAGGGCTGTCTACACCAAGCACTATATCGTTCACCACTGTCTTCATTATAGTTGCATTGTGGACTCTGTCATCCACTTGAATTAGAATGTTTTTGTTTTTTTAAACTATACCTTTCTAGTTATCGTGATAGAGCTTGGTGTGGATAACCCGTATTTTGGAAAGTCGTGTTGCAGCTGTATGTTAATTATGAGATGTTCTGCTGTTGTTTTCATATCTTTGTCAATGTATAGACCAAGAATTGAACATTTTAAATCGTTCTCATGGTTTTCTGTCTGGAGTCAGTACAGGTCTCTATTTTCAGGGCTGTAAGCTGCTCACCGTGGTCAAACCACCTGCTGGGTTCACATGTTCATCTATATAGGCTACACACTTCATCTCATTCATGTCTATTTCAGAATAACCGTTGTTTATCTGTCATAGTCTAACCACTGTGTCCTGCTCTGTTCACACGTTTGAGAACAACGTTTACAAGAACAGAGATGTGGAATGTTTCAAATAGATGCTGTGGTTCAATGTAGATACAAACAGCGACATCTCCAGAGAATTAGGACTGGGGGGGGGGGGGGGGGGGCTTTGGGCGGGCTGACTTTTTTAGAGCAGGGGCTAATGCATTTTGGCAACAAACCAAAATGAATAATACTAATACGACAAACAAGATCTTCTATGGATAACTGAACAGATCATTGCTAGATGCCAGCTCAAAATCTGTGGACAGTAGGTTATTTTTTATTTTATTTTTTTCAAAAATGTCAACTATATCGATATTACTTAAAATAAGAAACGTTCTCCATAACTGCTGAAAAAGCAGCTGTCTGGGTATGAAGAATCATGACATCGAGAGGGGAGGAAGTTGCTATTTGTACAGGTTGACTGTACTTGATGTAATATTGCCCTATAAATATCATTGCAAATGTCTAGCTTTCAAAACCGTCTATATTTGTAAATGCTTCTCTACTGTTTGAAATAAAATGTGAAATGAAATGCATGTTGATGATAAGTATTATTGTATTTGCTTATTCTAGAGCTTAGGTGAGTTTACCAGGTTGTCTACTTCCACGCCTGACTGACTTCACAAAATGTAGGCCTATGCTGGATGTTTTCTGAACATAAGGGCAAGGCTGTCCAAACATTAATTTCCAACATATGTATTGTTTATAATAGAACTCCAAAATACAACATGGCACTGTTTCTCCACACATTTGAATTTCCAGCACTTAAAATGAACATAATAGTTATCCATCTCCTGCCACTGTGAAAGGTATGTAATGTAATTTTTGCCTTTGTTTAATAAACCTGAATAGAGTGGATTTGATGCGAGTTGGACATGAGCTCGTCTAGATCTATGGGGACAGGGACTCATTGTTGTCAAAGTAAATAGGGTCTCATTCTGTGGAAGGAATCATTGAGACATCGGAACATTAGTGTGAGACATGAGTTGTGTTCTCTGGTTCCGCAGGGATATTAATTGAAGGAGGAGGATGGAGAGACAGAGGAAGGATGCTGGTAGAGATTAGTGGGCATGGTGTTAGCCATAAACCATTAAGGCAACAGATGTAATAGTACTAGTTCACATGTATTCTGCATCTATTACTGTTTGTGGTGAAGTTATCTGGGTGAAGGAGATGTGTGAAGCTAGGTTGAAAAGATAAAGGTCAGACAATCTGAGAGATAAATGATCTATTGTTGTTGTAATGACAGAGAGTCTGTGTCCGTAGAAGGCCAAATGTCTGTCTAATGTTTGCTCTGTTCCGCGTGCATGTTTACATGCACGCACAAGAACAAAGAAGTCTGTTGGACACGTACTGTAGGATATGACAGAGAGACAGAGAGACAGACACTTTACTTTGTTAACTTTATTTGTACATATTAATGAACTCAGCAACAACATTACAGCAGTACAGTTGGGATGCAGTTTAAATGCGTCAGAGAGAGTTATCAAGAATGCTAACTACTCATCCATAGTCCCAACTCCCAACAATGACACCAGATATTGCAGGAAAAAAAGAAAAAAGAAAAATGTAGCCTAATCTCAAACAACAAAGAAACACAAGAAAGCTACAAAAGACCACAACAAGAGTCCCACAGTCACCCAGGGTCTCTGAATTTAAACACAAGTCAATAAAGGCTATGAAAGGTCCAGTACAAAATGTCATCTAATCTAAGATACCTCAGACCCTATTTCTATAAATGTGTACTTGCCTTAATTGGTGTCTACATTGAACGATGCATGTAGCATCTATTTTTAAAAAGATGGTGAATACCGGTTATTCACCATCTCTGTTCTTGTAAATGTCATCCTCAAACGTGAGAACAGAACAGAGCATCATGCACAGTGGATTGACCATGACATCACCACATGTGCACCTAAGCTCTCCAGAAATAGTGTGTGGTGTGTGTGTGTGTGTGTGTGTGTGTGTGTGTGTGTGTGCGTGCGTGCGTGCGTGCGTGCGTGCGTGCGTGCGTGCGTGCGTGCGTGTGTGTGAGTGTGTGTTAATGTTTAAAGGAGTAGTTCACCCCCAAAATGACAAAAATGTGATTACAAAAATTGATTTACTCCCATTGATTCCGGATGGGGACCCAAAAGCATTTGAGTCCCCATCCGGAATCAATGGGGGTAAATTAATTTAATATAATATAATATAATATAATATAATATAATATAATATAATATAATATAATGTTTTTTTTTTGTCTTAGGAATGTACACAAATACAAAAAAATATTATTGAACTCAAGTGTCAATAGCATGAGTAATCAATAGAAGGGAAAAAAAACATTTTGGGAGTGAACTACTCCTTTAAAATCTACAAGCTCACAATGCACTGCAATGCAATGCTTTGTGAGCTTGTAGATTGCTTGTTTTCAAATTGCTGATGCATACAGGGTTAAAGTGGTTAAACTGATTTTGAACCCCACATTAAGAACCACTGGTGTGCAGTACAGAAAAGCATGGATGAAGCAAAGCTTCGTCTTCCTCACTCTCATTCAGTCAGGACTCTGTTCTCATGATCACCTGTAACACACACACACACACGCACACACACACACACACACACACACACACACACACACACACACACACACACACACACACACACACACACACACACAAAACACAACACATGTCACAACCACATGCATACATGAACAAACACCACAAATTAGTTTGTTCTCTAAGCTATGTATGGGGATCCGTATAAAGAATAAAGCTGTTGATCTTAAAGATTCTCTTTTCTGTCTTCTCTCACTGTACCTCAGCTAATAATCATCATCTGTAGCAGTTCCACTATGCCACCCATGCAGACAACAACAATGATAGACCAGTGTGTTTCTACCAGTATACTAGTAAGTTACATAGGTAGATATAACCATAGACATATAAAGGTAGACGCCTCCTCCGGCTCCGGAGCGTTGGTAAAAGAGGACTGGCAAGCTTCCGGAATTCTGAAGGACCCTTCCTTGTGCGTCACAGAATGGGATGCTCGGTAGACCAATCAGGTGCAGGACTCCCTCTTTCCCATTGAGTGCCTTCTACAGTTCCACAGTTACCCACTTCCGCCAGTCCTGTTTTACCAGTCGCGCCAATGAACTGCAGCGGCAGATGAGGTATCTAGCTTTTCATATCTGTGGATATCATATAACTACTTATACAGTATATCTACCTATGTAGATAACTATGTACTGTATGTAGATGGCTGAACGTACCTTTCCTCCTCTCAGCACTGGTTAGAGACGCTGTCTGCTGCATCCTCTGAGCTTCCCGCTCTGAGAGAGAGAGAGAGAGAGAGAGAGAGAGAGAGAGAGAGAGAGAGAGAGAGAGAGAGAGAGAGAGATAGAAAATAGGTAACATAGTAACACTTATTTAGTTCACAGACATAGTAATAAAGAGGAGAGGAGACAGGGTTAGGACAGGGGGAGAGACGTGTAGACAGACAGACAGACAGACAGACAGACAGACAGACAGACAGACAGACAGACAGACAGACAGACAGACTGGCAGACACAGTAGAATATGTAGTAATTATTTCTCCGTACGTCGTAAGTCTTGTCCAGAGGATTACTGCCAGTAGGACCAGTAGAACCAGTGATAAGAGGCAGTGACGAACCCACCACCACAGAGGAGAGGAGGAATGGAGGTCAGCCTGGATGTCTGAAACATAGATACACCTCACAAACACATCTGTTGATGCTGGATACTTGGATACTATTTGCATGTTCTATGAATTGAATTTAATGTACAGTGTAAATCCTCACAGGAGGCAAGCAGATCAATGACAGACAGACAGACAGACAGACAGACAGACAGACAGACAGACAGACAGACAGACAGACAGACAGACACACACACAGACAGACACACAGACAGATATAGACATTCTGCTTAGAAGGTAATCGATGAATCTTGCGGAAAAGCTTGCACACCCGTTTCAAGATCAAATATGATTGTATGCATGTTACATGAATGATGCTTATTCAATTCTTAGTTTAGTAAACTATGTTCCATCTCACCTCCCACATCCATCCAGGAATCCAGCAAAATACTGTATACCAAACAATATACATACATATACAAATACATACAAATAAACGTGCAAATACATACAAATAAAATTACCTTTCTCCTCTATGTGCTTGTTAGGGACACTGGCCGTTTCATACTGTCTGTTCCTTGTGTTGACTGCTGTAGAGAATAAAACAGGAACAATAATGAATGTTAGCTGTTGAGTAATATACCGAAATTTACTTTGTTTTTAGTAAAGTATTGTTCATCTCACCTCTCACATCCACCCAGCTCTCTGTTGACCCTCCAAGGTCAGAGATGATACACTTGTAGAATCCTTCATCAGACTTGTTAACACTGTGGATGGTCATCTGTCCTGTAGACTCTGTCCTGATGAGGGATCCATCTTTATAGAAATCAGCTGGAAGGTTCGTAGTTGTCTGGGTTGTACAGCGCAGAGTGACTTCACTTCCTTCCATCACAGGAAGTGCAGGACTCTCCAGGATCACAGCATCATCTGAACAACATAGGAATGATGTGTTTAAATGTGCTGACAGACACTTTATTCTTCATCACACAATATGCATTTCTATTCATTCCTCCTCACCAGTCAGCACAGTGATGTTGACATTATTGCTCCTTCTCTTTCCATCTCCAGATTCACACCAGTAAACGCCACTGTCTTCAGGGAAGGGTCCATCGATGACACAGGAAGACCCTCTATCCTCCCCCCAGTCAGGACATGTTTCAGCTTTGCCCTTGTTGTCCCTCTTCAGCCTCTGTACATTAGAGCCTGAAGACCCCTCACAGCTGAGAGACACTCGACCAGAAGTAAAGAACTGCAGCCTGTTGGGTTCAACGCTGAGGACAAGATGTTCTGAGAGACAGAGACAGAATGAGAGAGAAAGAAAGACAGACAGACAGACAGACAGACAGACAGACAGACAGACAGACAGACAGACAGACAGACAGACAGACAAAGAGATGGAAATGGTACAATGAGGGGAAAAAAGAAGATAATTTGAGAGACAAGCATTAGAAAGAGAGGGATGCAGAAATAATTTAAAAGAATTAAGAGAGCAAGGAACATGAAAGAGATAATTATTCTTAAACACGATTAATATTAATAAATGTTAAAGGTGCTGTAAGTTATTATGTGGTTAAAACTATGCATACTATAATGTATTATAATCTGCTTATAACCGTATGATTAAAGTGAAACTAATAAATACACATAGTGCTTTATAACAATAATCATAAGACATTGCATTATATAATTACTTATAAGGTCAGGTTACAGGTATTATAATATTTCATAATTGCTGGACACTCACAGATGTTTTTTGCAAGGATCATATAGGATCGTTATCATAGTTGTAATACATACTAATAATATTACAAAGTATTGTAATCACTGTTAATATAATGTATTATAGTGTGATTACATGTTTTGTAATTATTACAAAATTGTGGGAGCTAAAAGTAATCACATTCCTGAAGGTATAGGTGGAAGCTTTGTGTGTTGTTCTTGCATACATTGAATGTTATTTTTGCTTAAATTAAAGCACCCAATGAACTTATAACCATACTGTATTGATTATAATATATCAACACCAAGTAAAATGTATGTGAGTGATCAGTAATTATGAAGTATAAGTATACTTGACCTTATGTATCAATACATGCACATTAAATATATAAATGTGGACAATGGACAGACTTCTGAGTAACAAACTAAACTATGAAATCATCATAGTTCTATCATATAGTTCTAGATACTGTATGCCGCTGCCCCCATAGCTCCTCTGATCACAATTCTCTGGAGCGGCCCTCTACGTATAAATCGCAATGTGTTGTGATTATTGTTATATGCAGCCCTATGAATATTTATGAGTTCTCATAGCTATAATTATACAGTATTAAGTAAGCACATCATAATGCATTATAAGTATGCTTGTAATGCATAGACCTGGGCTGCATAGGCAAGTGTTACCACAGCAGTCTCCCCATCTCTCCAGCTCTTTAATAAACAGGTGGATCACCAATTTCGTAATCCTGAGTTCTTTCTCCTAAATTGGATCAGGTATCGCAATCTAAATGTTTCTATTTACTAAAGAACTGTAGAGATGGAGAGACTATATTGAACACACACTCTAGGGAATCACTTTGGGAATATATTTCACACTACTTTATCCAAAATATATTACTTACAGACACAATACATCCCCTTTAAATAACACAAATAGAGAAGCCAATCAAATGCCACTTACCACCACCATTGTGAACAGAAGGATTGTTCTGAGCATGTGCACACAGTAGCATTAATATAACGAACCCTGTACAAGGACGAGAAATATAATGATAATATAACACACACATTTGAAATGTTTATTTATGACCACATAAAGAGAAGTACAAGGATGCCTCATACAAAGGTCATAAACAATGACAGTGCAGTCAGAAAATATGAAAGAACAGCCAGTTACAAAGAGCCTAAACGGCAGAACATTGATACTGTACATACAGTAAAGATGACATACTTGTCAGACACGGCGGACATAAATCATGGATAAAGGAAACAACGCCTCCTCCAGATTGAGCGGCTTCCTATAATGGCTGACACTGAGCAATATTTTGCTAACTGTTTGGCCCTCCTTTTGGAGAGGCCTGCCATTTGTAAGCCCCTCACAACCAACTTGTGAACATGCCCTAGGCTCCCAAAGATAAAAAACAAAAGTGTACATCTGTAGCCTAGCTGTGAGATGGTCTGCACTAGCTGTTGATATTTCAGCACTTTGGTTAAAAAGGCTTCTTCCAAACTGTAATCAAAAGTGCAGCCAACCTCGAGAATAGACACCTCCCTAAGGGTTTCATTTACAACAAAGACATCAGGGGTGTTAGCTGAAATGTTAGAGAACACAGAATCATCATTACACAGGTTAAACATGCTCGGCCTCACAGAAGAGTGCTTAAACAGCGTGATGGAGGACCCAAAAATAGAAGAGATATCTTTTGATATCAAATCTACAATTCTGTCATGCCTACATTATGTAGGCCCCTGTATACATGGCAACCATTTAAGATGTGGGACATGGTTTCAGCTATTTGCTCATTGCCATGATGAATACAGTGAGGGGCATGGTTGCCTGGAAACCAGATGGAGAGATTAAGTTTAGTTGGCAAAACCTGTAATCTTGCTTTCAAAGTAAAGACAACGATGCACTCATCTATGGCAACATTTTTGAACACAGAGTGAGAGACAGAATGGTCCGCAGCAGGGAGACAAGCAGTAATCCCTTGCAGTCTCAACTGAGTCCAGTGCTGCCGCTGTCTTTGCTGTTGTGCCCACAGAAGGCGGCCTCGGGCATTTATCAGTGGAAGTTGGTGTTCTGTTCCACACACAGTCATAGTTGCTCTCACAGAAATACTGGGGTCAGATATGACATTCTCTGAGGCAGCCACTGCCTCAGAGTTAGACCCTACCCACTCCAGGGTAACATCAGCCCAGCAACACAAGTCATTTAAGTCCGGCCAGTCTGACCACACACCAAAGCCAGGGGAGCGACTGTCCAGCTTTCCATTCGCTTTCCTCTTAAAACCTAGGAAGTTAGAGTCCGAACCACGTGCCAGGGGGACCTTGTGTCTTTTTAAGTCCAAAAATAGAGAAGAACGAGCAAGCCTTCTCACATACTGGTCGTCACTGTTCAGCATATTCAACAGATGGGAGAGCCGTGTAGCAATATAAACCCATTCAAAGTTGGGAACACCCAGACCACCCTCACTTTTATTATGAAATATAATGTTGCGTGTTGTGTGAGTGTTTAGGCCAGTCCACTGCCTCACTAGATGTACTGTTTTATCAGTCAAATCACTTAGTGATTTTCGTGGGACATGTACATTGGAGAATAGGTGTTGTACTTTGGCCAATGCCATTACTCGGACTGCCTCCAGCTTCATGATGAGTGGCAGGGGCGATGCATGTATTAAATCAAGTCTGCTGGAGTATTCAGAGATGATTTCATCGACCTGATCTTTCCATTCACCTGCCACATTAAACTTGTGACCCAGGTATGTGTATGTTTCGTGACGTGAATAGACTGTTAGGGATTTATTGCCAATTGAGAATGCAGGTATTGTGTCTGTGTTTGAGTGATACCAGCGGTTTCCCCCACTCCGCCTTTCATAGAAAACTGCGCATTTTGTGTCTTTTGCCTCTAATCCTGACCACTCCAGAAAGGAGTCGGTCTTGGAGAGCATGCTGGTTATTACCGCCCCGTGATAGGAGGCGAGATGGTGAAGCACTAGAGGAGGTAGAGAGCTTCACCTATCTGGGAAGTATTGTTGACAAACTGGGCGGGACAGATGCCGACGTAAAAGTGAGGATTGGCAAGGCAAGGGTAGCTTTCCATCAGCTGAAAAATGTCTGGGGATCCTCAGATTTGCCCTCAAACACCAAGATCAGGATCTTCAATTCAATGGTGAAACCTGTTCTGCTGTATGGAGCAGAAACCTGGAGAACAACGGTTTGCACCATGAACAGAATCCAGACCTTTATCAACACCTGCCTTCGAAGAATCCTCAGAATCCGCTGGCCAAACAAAATCAGTAACCTGGAGCTGTGGCAGCGAACAGGACAGCACCCTGTAGAGAAAGAAATCCTCCAAAGACGCTGGCGATGGATTGGCCACACTCTTCGCACACCTGCAACAAGTATCACAAGATACGCCCTTTTCTGGAACCCACAAGGGAAAAGGAAGAGGGGCAGACCAAGAAACACCTGGCGGCGTGACCTTGATGCAGATGTGAAGAGGTCTGGCCACACATGGGGACAGCTGGAGAACCTGGCCCAGGACCGGGATGCCTGGAGAGCTCTTGTTCGTGGCCTATGCCCAAGGTTGGGCGATAGGCGTAAGTAAGTAAGTAAGTAAGTAAGATAGGAGGCGACCTGTAGATCATCTGCATACCCCTGCACGGGGTTAGGGGAAATAACGTTGGCGGGGGCAGACATACAGAGCCACTTCATCCACTGATTTAGTGCTAAAATAAAATTTACAGCACTCCATGGGCAGCCAGTTTTGATACCTACATGGAGAGGGATGGGGTCTGTAAGCTCTTTACCACAGATTACCTGAATATATGAACCACAATACACATTTTTTACAATGTCGATATAAACCTGGGGAAGATGTATTTCCTCGGGAGCTCTAATCATAACATTATGTGCAAGGGTTCCAAAAGCATCGCGGAAGTCCAGAAAAACTGCAAAGTATTCACAGGACCCATGCTTAAAATCGTCAATACCCGTTTTTAGACAGAACACATGTTCATTCATTCCTTGCCGATTGATGTAGGCCTTTTGCTTGGGAGATAAGATGTTTTCATCCACAAGCCACGGGAGGATTCGGGCAAGAATGCACTTCATAAACACTTTGTAAATGGTCGGTAAGAGTGAAATGTCTCTCCAGGTTGACGGATCGTCCGGGATATTTCCTTTTTTCGGTATCCTATGGATGAGAGCGCCCTTTCATGAAACAGGGACACTCCTATTCACCAAGCAGATATTAAAGATGTTATTTAAAACGCCTGGCTGCGTATCCCTGAGCTGTTCATATGAGACACCGTCCAAGCCAGGCGCACTGTTGTTGGGCAGCGTGCCCAACAACACACACACACACACACACACACACACACACAAACACACACACACACACACACACACACGCGTGCGCGCGCTGTGTGTGTGCAGAGTATAAATGAATTAACACACATGCATATTGTATCTTAAAGCTATTTGGATAAATATACCAAAGAAACGCAGACTATTTACTCATGTGCAGTCTGTGCACAAAATGTTTCTCTTTGATCATGTCTTCATCACACATGATTACTCTATGACAGTGTGACATCGAAAACAGGTATATTTGTAATGTTACTCAGCAATGATTCAAGATAAAAAAAATCGAGCAAACTAACTCTGGATAAGAGTGTAAGGCTAAAGAGAATAAGGGTAATAATAATAATAATAATAACACAAATATGTATTTTCTTCTACTCATTGACTGTTCCATAACTGTAACCAAACAACAATATGATTATTCATTTTTATCCATCAATCAGTAATGACGTTTACACATCATGATGTGTGATGTTATTGTATCATATGTATGCAAGTTATTATTTGTAAATGCTGTATTTATAAATTTGTTATAACAAAATAAAATAAAATAAAACAGAGGAAGGGTATATGGATAGAGAGAGAGGTGTGGAGAGAGTTAAAAGGACGGAAATGTAATATAGAGATGAAGATAGAATCAGTACTCACCCAGTGTGAGACAGAGAGTTGAGGTCTTCATGCTGTCTGTCTGCTGAATGCCTCAACACTAAAACTACACTCTAGATACATTCTACTTCCTGTTCCTGTTCAGCTGGAGAGGCCAGCCTATTACCACGTCATATCTAACAACTGTGGAGAGACCAACCTGTCACCATTTCATAATATCTTACAAATCTGGAGAGACCACCTTATAACCAACCACTTAATTTCAATTTGCGTATTACATTAGTGCTCATCTGAGCACAGGTCTCCACCAGGCCAAGGTTGCCGACCCAGGCCTAGGCTAGTTCCCAGTGTCAGTTGTCAGGGTGCAGATGTGAGTTCTTCTGGTGGTGTGCTCTAAACACTTGAAGGCCTCTGTTGCCAAGGCAATGGAACACGGTAGCCGCTGTGTCACATCAGGGGCTCCATGCACTTGCGCTTTAGGAGTCCATGGGAAGAGGGTGGATCTGAACGTGGGAAGATGATAATCATCATCGGCTCCCTCGTGCAGAAGACAGAGGTCAGGGTATAAGCGATAGTGTGTGGCATTCAGTGCGTTGTAGCGTAGGCAAGGACCATTCCTTTTTCACAGGGTAATCTAGCATGTATCGGCGGCCAGTCAATGTCATGTTGGCAGGAAACTAGCACACCACGCTGTTGCTTCTTGAGGGATCATTGTGGCCAGCATGTGTCTTTCCCCAGCTTTGCGCTGCCAATTGGTACCTTCTTTATTGTCACTGTTTTTACCTTTGTTTTAATCAGTATAAAACCACAGTCAGACCAAAGTCTATTTTAGAATGTTTACTGGCCAAGAGGCATATATTACACAGCGTTGCCTGAATTGCCAATTTTGTTTCTGCAACAAACAGTGACATTTGATTATTTGAAATTTGGGGCAGATCGAACAGTTCACGATTTGTGGCATTTATTTCAACATGGGCCTCTCCCACAAACCGGGACAGCCAAATATAGCCAATCACATGACTCCAATGAGAATGTGTACAGAAGAATGTATATGGTGAAAATCTTGTTTGGCAGAATGGGCCTGGCCTATGGGAATTAGCATCATGAGCAGTGTTGTAAAAAGTACTCACATTTTATACTTAAGTAAAAGTATCAATACAGCAATGTAGAAATACTCTGTTACAAGTAAAAGTCCAGAATTAAAAATGTACTTGAGTAAAAGTATGAAAGTATTGTTATCAAAATGTACTTAAAGTACCAAAAGTAAAAGTACAAATGCGCCGCATCAAGGTATGGGGAACGTGCGTATGACCTTTTTTTAGGCCGATTTGGAGTTATCGGCCTACAAAACCAGCGCCATTGCTGAGGGGGACCAGTAAAAAAAAAACTAAAAATAAAGCTGTAGTTGCTTCTTGTCGGTGAGGTGGTGTGTAGGCTGGCTGTGTACATTTGTGTACATGTGTACTGACTAAAGTATTCAATCAATCAAATAACAGATGGCCTCAGCAGGTAGGCTATATAATACAAAACAATTAATTCAATTAACCAAAGACAAAACGGAGCAACAGGGCGACTGGAGAAAGAAAAATGACAACAAGATTTGTCACAAGATTTCCACAAGAGCTGAGTGTGTGTGGCTTAGATCACTCTTCTCCTATCTCCCATTATGCAAGTAAACAACATTCGATTGTGGTTTAATAAATAGGCTTAGGCCTAAAGAGATTAAATTTAATCGGCAATGCAACACCATTGACAACAGGTCCCGTACGTCTTACAATACAAAGTGAAGCAATCAGTTCACACAGCTGCAGACAGTATGTTAGATTGAGTAGACCTCACCACATGAAAGGCAGAGGCACGCATGGACTTTTAATAGCCTAATAATAAGCTTAAAGCTCGGGTCTCTCTGAATCTCGGAAATAAACGGATTTCAGGACAATGTCACAGGTCTCAAAAAAAAAGAATCGGGGCGGAACTGGACAAGACCATTACGGGGCCACTCAGGTTTGGTTTTGTAATTTGGCATAACAAATATATTTCTATTGAATATATTATAGGCTTGACCATTTCTCTCTCTCGCTCTCTTCTGTTGGATAATTAGAGAAAGATTGAGCAAACAGTTTTGTTTAAAGAGAAAATATATCTGACATGGCTGAACAAGGAACGCTGTCTGTCAGACAGACCCATGATGTTTACCAGGATAAGAAATAACACTAGAAAAGTTGTTATTTTGAGAGAGAAATGTCCCGCACACTTTGATATGGTTTATTTTGATGATAACTGTTGTAGCCTACTACAATCTATCTCAATACATACAGTAATAGGATCGTCATGGGTAGGTTGTGTAAACGTTGTAGTGCACTTGTTATTATTAGCCTATTATTATTATAAGTGACGTCCCTCAAGGATGGCGACGGCTGGAGCGAAACTCCTCCCTAACTCCGCCTTACGCTTATTCTCTATAGAATAGGGCTAAAGTGGTTAATGTATGTTTTATAATATTATAATTTATACCTGCAAAGTAACTAGTATTAAACTAAAGTTTTCAAATAAATGTAGTGGAGTAAAAGTTCAATATTTGGATCTGAGATGTAGTGGAGTAGAAGAAAAAGTATTGGAAATTGGAAAGTAAAGTACAAATACCTCAAAACTGTACTTAAGTACAGTACTTAAGTACTAGTAAGACACCTGAGGGTGGAATGCGACCTCAGGGTGACATGCGACCTCGCCCTAAAGGGCGAGGTCGCGCCAATTCTTGACTATCTGGCCAACCACAGCGTTTCTCTGACGATTCTAGTTGTTGTCATTCTGGGGGGAGTTTGTTCATGTTTATGTGAGGGTATCAACCCTAGGAGACACGGGGAGAACATGCAAACTCCACACAGAAAGGCCCTATCGCCAACCCCACCTAGGGTGTGAGCGATAGGGCCTAAACATGGAGATGTGGAGAACACTATATATGGAGATAGTCCAGTCCATCATGTCATATGGGACTACCGTCATAGACAGTAGCCATTGTTAGGCCGGAGTCAATGGCTGTCTGTCTGTACAGGAAGTGATGTCACATTACATACTTTTTATGCCCATATATGAGTCATTCTGTACCACATCTCCATGTTTAGGCCAAACAGGTTTGCTCCATTTCTCCATGTAGGTCCAAATGCCCAACGTCGAGCTTGACAAGGAGGATACCGCACATTGTACCTCATCCACCCTTTCTTCTCTCTCCTTTTGGTATCTTTATCCTCCTCCTCCTTTTTGAGCGGTGCTAACCGCTCCTATAGACCGCTTTTTTACCAAAACCATGATGTCACAAATGATGATGACATGAGTCCGCTAGACCAATGAAACACTTCGATTCTGTTGATCTGTCCATGATGTCATAGTCACATAGGCACCCGATTGGTTAACTCTTATTTAGAACGCGTTTAGGCAGCGTAAAATACGTCATAACGCGTTTAGGCCGCCTAAATACGTCATAAAAAATTATTGAGCGGTGCTAACCTTGAATTTCAAAATTGTATTAGATGAATATTCACTTATAAGCGATAAAATAACCACACTTTTAGACAGACTGTGGAAGATCTTACAGGTTATAAATGATAGCCAACTAATACAAGTTTAAAATACAAATAAACACAATATCCACTGGGTATCCACTGATTGCCCAGTTCTTCGGGCTCTTCGGGCCCAGCTCTTCTTGAAAGATTCAGTCAAGTCAGTGGTCTTGAACATAGCTGACAGTTGTTGTACTTGGCTGACAGCTGTTGTACTTGGTTGTAAAGCTGTTGCTGCAAGGTCTGTGGTTCCAAAAAATGTAAAATACAAATAAACAGCTTTTGGAAAAAAAGATTATGCTGTTACCAATGAGGGTAACATGAGTTAACTAGACCAAATGTTCCGCCCCAGGATAACGGATGATTCTTTGGTCAAAATAATCGTGGTATGAAATTCAAATACTTCGGCTTTGCCGAAATAATTAGTATAGGGTCATAAACAAAACTCTAGAGGCAAATAAGGTCCCTGGTTGCCTAACTGACGACCACCAGAGTCATCAGGCTCTGGTGGCAGAGCTGGTTCTGTCCAGAGATGGTTCCGTCCTCTGTATGGATTCGTCGTTTGATTGCCCTTAGGGCTACTAGCATGGCTCTTACCATTCTTCTGGGAGGGATCAGTCTGTGAAATTCCTTTCTGGCTTGATTAAACGGTTGTACCACAGCTTGACGAAAAGGTCCTCGGTGATATTACGTTCTTCTCCTGTTCTGAGAAAGAGAGAGTGATATCTTCTAAGACAGTTTCTGTATAGCCTTCATAGTGATCTGCTGGAACAGGTTCCAATTCTCTTGTATTCCTCTGTACAGGTGGTAGTCCGGTTCACTATGTTAAGAAATGTTTATTCGTTCAAAATTTGTGGGGATTTGTAAAACTATACATTTTTGGAATCTTCAGAGCATGGGGAATCCAAAAATCTTTGTTTACATTTGCACAGAAACCTGCAAAGCCGCCATTTTGGACGTTCAAAATGGCTGACATAAAATACATAATTTGTGCCATCTTGGCTTCTAGACAACCTAGAAAAGTAATTATTAAACATGCCAATCCTATGTTTTCTGGGTCAAGGAATGAAATTAGTAAATGATGGGTGTAAAATGTCCTGGACCCCCACCCCCTTTCTGGGTGTTATCTATTTTGGGACCTCCCAGAACAGTACGCCAGCCAGTTAATGTCCGATTTTCATAATATCAGAGTTGTTTTGTAGGTTTTAAAACATCCCGGTTTCATTTATAACACTTTTAAAGCAGCCAGAATGACCTGTCTGACTTTTGGTTGGGGTCTTTCCTCACCTTGGACCCCCCCAGACTGAGCCTATCTCAGTAATCGCTCTGCTCCTGCTCCAGAACAATGTTAAATTATATCATAATTGAAGCATAAAAGTTGTTGTAGCTGGGCTCTGGAAACAGAAATGAGTAGTAGCAAATAACAGGGGTCTTCCACAGGGGGTCTGGGAACCCTGGGGGGTCCTCATAGTTACTACAGGGGGTACGCCAAATCTTTATGGGATTTTTTTTTTTTTTTTTTTACATTTGAAACTTTGAATGTTTTTAGGTATCCTGGGTTATGTATTGTACTTTGATGGTTTATTAGTATTCTCAGTATTATTTATATATGTTGTGTGTTAGACAGTTATGGTTGACAGGTGTTACTGCAGGGATTGCAATAATTAAGGTATTGCAACTTCTTACTTTGGGCGTGCAGAACAACGTGTCTATTTATTGCACTGCACTCACACTGTCAACACAACACGCACACCTCTTTGTATTGTCACCCCAAAACCCTCACCCTATCCAAGAGCCCATGGTCAATTATGCCCAAAGAGATTCACTACAATACAGTAATTTCAGACATGCAGGATCTATTCGTCTTTATCATCGTCATCTTCGATGTCCAACCTAATAGTGTTGACAGTGTCTCCACCATAGCATAGAGTAAAAGGCAGGTTATTTGACTACCTGCACCATCCCTTGCAAACTGCTTTTCAGTCACATTATGAGCTCATGTACTGCCTTTGGAGCAGGGAGGGCAAGACACCTGACTGGAACATACCCTCCACTCTCTGAATTCCATCTATTTTCTTCAATTGGTGGGCAATTTGACAGGTATTATTTATCCCTCATTGTGACGTAGTTGGCACAGAGGATATGTGGTAACAGTGCAGTACAAGTTGGAGGTAGTATCTCAAACTCTAAGTTCTTTGACAGAAATAGTTCCCATCTGAGTAATTGCAGGGTTGTTGGACCTTTTGAACTGTAAACACGGCATGCAAAATGCTCCAATGATGTTGATGGAAGCTCACCATTAATAAGCTCAGGAGGAAACCTTGCCAAGGTCCTTGAAGCGGTTTATGGCTTGGTCATCATCATCAGGCTTCGAGTAGGCATTGACCCATGTACTTTGGAGATTCCAACAAATGTTCTTCCCCAGTCAGCAACAGGTAGATTGTGTAGGCCAAGGAACCCTTGACATTTGTGACATCCAATAACTTGACCTCACTCGAATATATCTATATTCTTTTTTTTTTTGTATCTGTTGCAAATTTCAGAGAAGTAACAGCAGGAGGACATCAGTGTCGGGTGACCAAACACATATATCTCGCAAAGCACCATAAGCAGTAGAGGCAAGGACTTGAGTAATCAGGGCCTATTCATGTGTGTGCACTTCCTCAAAATCATGTCCCTTGATGAATGTATTGTATTATGATGCCTACTTTGTCATAACTGACAAATTGCCCTGAGCTTCCATCAATCGAAGAAAATAGATGGAATTCAGGTTGCAAGGGACGGTGCAGCTGCTCAAACAATAACCTGCCTTGCACTCCTCCCTGCAAATGCTATGTTGGAGACTGTCAACACCATTAGGGAGGACATATATTGTAGTGAATCTCCTTGGGCATAATTGACCATGAGCTCTTTAAGAGGATAGGGTGTGGGGTTTTGGGCTGACGATAACAAAGAGGTGTGTGTGTGTGTGTGTGTGTGTGTGTGTGTGTGTGTGTGTGTGTGTGTGTGTGTGTGTGTGTGTGTGTGTGTGTGTGTGTGTGTGTGTGTCAGTGTGAGTGCAGTGCAATAAATGGACACGTTAGTCTGTGTGCCCAAAGTAAGAAGTTGCAATACCTTAATTCTTGCAATCCCTGCAGTAACAACTGTCAACCATAACTGTCTAACACAAAAAATGTTATAAATAATACGGAGAATACTAATAAACCATCATTAATATTATACATAAAAATGTTAAAAGTTAAAAAAAAAGTTTCAAAATATAGATTTGGCGGGCCCCCTGTAGTAACTCTGAGGACCTCCCAGGGGTCCCGGACCTCCTGTGGAAGACCCCTGGTATTTGCTACTACTCCTTTTTGTTTTCAAAGCCCAGCTACAACAACTTCTATGCTTCAATTATGATCTGATTTAACATTGTTCTGGAGCAGGAGCAGAGCGATTACTGAGATAGGTTCAGGGGTCTGTCTGGGGAGTCCCAGGTGAGGAAAGACCCCAACCAAAAGTCAGAAAGGTCATTCTGGCTGCTTTAAAAGTGTAATAAATGAACTCAGGATGTTTTAAAACCTACAAAACAACTCTAATATTATGAAAATCGGACATTAACTGGCTGGTGTACTGTTCTGGGAGGTCCCAAAATAGATAACACCCAAAAAGGGGGTGGGGGTCCGCAATATTTTACACCCATCATTTACTCATTTGATTCCTTGACCCAGAAAACATAGAATTGGCATGTTTAATTAAGTTTCTAGGTTGTCTAGAAGCCAAGATAGCACAACTTATGTATTTTATGTCGGCCATTTTGAACGTCCAAAATGGCAGCTTTACAGGTTTCTGTGCAAATGTAAACAAAGATTTCTGGATTCCCCATGCTCTGAAGATTCCAAAAATGTATAGTTTTACTAATCCCCACAAATTTTGAACGAAAATACATAGTGAACCTGACTATGGGTCTCTCCTTAGGTCCTCTGTACAGGTGGGTCTCTCCTTAGGTCCTCTGTACAGTTGGGTCTCTCCTTAGGTCCTCTGTACAGGTGGGTCTCTCCTTAGGTCCTCTGTACAGGTGGGTCTCTCCTTAGGTCCTCTGTACAGGTGGGTCCTCTGTACATTATATTTCTCTTCTATTCACTCTTTGACTGCCACCAGGCTGTTAATGGCCAGGCTGTTTGTCTGACCTCCTGTCTGTTCTCCCTCTGTCTCCCCCTTGCTTTATAACCCACAAGAAGCTCTATTTGGCTCTATCTGGTTTCAGACAGCGACAATTAGGAGTTTCTCCTGCATCTCGGCTACTAGTAGAGGAGCCTATCAATTTTTGTAATTTTGGAATGATAATTTTTGGAGACATGTATATCTTCATTCTTGGGGTTCTCACAATGCCAAAAAAACATGTCTTCAATTTTTCTTTTTGTGTTTAGCATGTGTAATTTGCATAATTAGCCAATTAATTGCCAAAAACAGTAAATGGCAATAACTTTGCTTCTGGGTAACTTATAAAGGTGATCTAAGAGTCTAAGTCCATGTTTGTGAGGTCCAGAAACTCATCTGTTACCATTGTGAAGTCATACAACCTTTCCTAATTAGCATAATTAGCATAAATTACGCAAAAACCAGGTGAAAATAAGCAAATTGCTGCATTTCTTTGTTTTAGTCAACTTTGAAAGCTTCTCACAGACTCTAAGATGTATGTTTACAAGTCCAGGAATTATTATTATCCTATACATGAATCATGCAACCTTTTGTCTGTGTAATAATTATGTAATAATCACACCGAAACCAGAAATAGCTATATTTATTTATATATCCCTCATATAAAATAAAGAACAATATGAGAAATGGTCACAGAATTATCAGATCGTTTATACTAATACAGTATGTACAGAAAGTTGTGGGTTAGGTATGTGGTCCTGATACCATTGCATGGTAATGGGCACGGGCAATGGCTTGATGTAATGCTCCTTGTGTAGGTGGCAGCTTCTCTGTTTCCAATTGTTTCTTTGTGAATAACCTCCACCTGAGTTCACCAACATCCACAAGATTTGTACCGGGCTCGTACAGCTGGCAAACAAATGCTTCAATCTTTTTTTCTGTGTCAGAACTGAGCTTTTTTGAAGTACCTAGAGTAGCAAATGCAGATACCACCTCCACAGGACACCGGTTTAGGGCTTGCCAACAGGTTAACTTTCCCTTTCCAGCAAAATGGCCTGTCTGGTCAGCTCCAGAGAAGGCATGGAACCCTGGTAAGGCTGAAGTCATCGTTTTACCCAGTGCCTGCACTACTGGCTCCAGTGAGATGATACGTTTTTTGTTTCCCACACCAGTGATGAAATAGGTATCCTTGCACAGCTGATTGTACCGTCGGATTGCAAGAACAAAGACATCAGTGTCCGGGGACTCAATGTAGAGCTGTGTTGCCCTCTTCAGACAGCAGGCTGTGCAGGATTATCCTTGTGTCAGCCTCTTCCTGTGAGCTGTGGAGATGTTTTACATCGATAGAGTTTGAGTGGACATCTTGCCTTGACGTGATTATGAAAACGTTGGGTTTCCCCTGGAAGTGTAGGAGGACTTTCTTAGCAAGATAGACAGTCAGCTCATCTTTGGTGTGGATACCTGACAAGAACTGTTTTTCAGACACCTTCCCTATCGGTGTGTTGTCTTCCACATGATAAGTGGTAGGGGGCTTGCCACCCTGGCGTCGCTTACGCGTGGCCTCCTTCAGTGAATATGCAATATCATAGCGGTCAAATACTACATGGGTCTCACTATGTTCTTTGGTCTTCCTGTCCAGTATGGCTATGAAGTGGTCAGCCCACTGGGAACATATCTTGATCCATGATGGCTTTCCCATTGCCTGTACCAATGCCATTCCATCTATGACAGTTACACTCTTAGATGGCAGGGGACAACTGTCAGTGGCAGCACTCTGTAGTTGCTGATCAACACCAATGTCACCAGTCCTCTTCTCATTCTGCAGCTCCTCGAGAATGCTTGCTCTTGTCTGTGCAGGGCCGAAGCTCACCAGTCACTGTGAAGAGAGCACGTGGTTTGGCAGTGAACTCGTGCTGGCCAATGGCTTCTTTGAGGTTGATCTCTGAACGTGATCGAGCAACAATCAGCATTCAAGCAAACAATGACCTGTCATCCTTCAATTCCACCACCTGGTCAGCGATCTTATGTGTTTCACAACTTTTCCTGCACTCTTCCACATCTTCAGTTGAACCTTTTTCATTCTGGCCCAGACACTGACTTCGTTTTTGTTATTGCGTGCTTTTACAAAAGCAACATAGTTCTGCTGGCCAATTTCGTCTTGGCTGCATACATCTTTCTCCACGTGGGGTGGCATCACAACTTTTGTGATGATATTGGGTAGGTCTTTGCCATCATATGTTAGAGGATTCAAAGATGACTTGATCACATGCTTCAATCGAAGTACATTCTTTTCCTGCCTTGTCCAGACAGCAATGGACAAGTCATGGTGCTCCTTTTGTGTAGCTGTTTGTGTGCCAGCCATCTGGCATGCTTCTTCAGCAAGTCTACTCAGCTCTGGTGCTGTCAAGAAGAACCTTTCCCTAGCACTAGCATTCTGAGTAATGCCCACAATGCCTCCAGTGACCTTCATGATGCGAGTGATGTGCTCAAGGGCATGATCCACCCCAATGGTGCAGAATGGTATCTGATTTTTATTGACAGTGAACTGCCCATCCATAAATTCTTGGTATATCTCTGGATCTGTGGTCTGCAGGGCCTTCATTTCTGCTAGGTAGACTGGAACCAACCGGGCATACTTCTGCTTGTCATGAGCAAAGAAGTATTTGCATAGCTCATCCAGGGAAGAAAGATGACGTTCCCAGAGGCCATCACGGGTAGCACGCATGAAAGTGTATATCAGTAACACCATTTCAATAACTATGATTAGCTTTATCAGCTGTGATCCCTCACAGCTGAAGCACAGTTGCTTGACTCATTATGACAAGAATTAATCTACTAACAGAAAAAGACAGGTAATTTCCTACTTTCAGACTAATTAATAATTCATGTATGCAGATTGTACTAACGACAAAAGGTTGCATGATTTACTTAGATCAGGATAGGAATTTCTGGACATGTAAACATACTCAATTAGTCAATAAGAGTCTCAGATTATCTCTCCAAAGTCAGCTAAATGTGAAAAATGAAGCGATTTCCTGATTTTCAACTCGTTTCTGTATAATTTAAGCTGATTATGCTAATTATGAAAGGTTGTATGACTTCACAATGGTAACATATGAATTTCTGGACCTCACAAACATGGACTTAGACTCTTAGATCACCTTTATAAGTTACCTAGAAGCAAAGTTATTGCCATTTCCCGTTTTTGGCAATTAATTGGCTAATTATGCTAATTACACATGCTAAACCCAAAAAGAAAAATTGAAGACATGTTTTTTTGGCATTGTGAGAACCCCAAGAATGAAGATATACATGTCTCCAACAATTATCATTCCAAAATTACAACCAGCAGAATCACTTGATTGGCTCCCCCACTATACTCAAAATGGAGTTTCTGGTGACACATAAATGTGCACATGAATGTGCACGATAAATTGTTATTAGCCTTTGGTCTGGTCAAGGATACAAACAAACCTGGCTGGTATGTTGCGCATAATATACTCGCGACATAATCTGTTTCCAAGAGGCAACCCAGCACTTCTTGGCGTTGGCCGTCAGTCAAAGTTAGAGGGAAAAAGTCTGACCAACTGCATATCCTGGACCTTTCTGGCGCAAATCGACCCCCACCCAGGATTCAAGACAGCGACCACGCTACATTAAACCCTGCAGTCTATGGTTGCTGTTTCGAATCCTGGGAGGTGTTCATTTTGAGCCGGTGTAAAGGTCAGGACACACGAAAACCTTATAGTCTGAGCAGACCTCTAGACTGACATCATACACAACACAAAGAATATTGCCATGCATGCCTATCAACACTGATTCGCGCAGGCGCCCTTACAGGAATTAGTTTGCACCGCTCACTTCGCACGGGTGCGTTTTTTCTTTTTTATTCTTCTCTTTTTTTCACAGCCGCCCCCATATTTACTTTAGAAAATATATATTAAATTCTAAGAACGTTTCGAGTACCAGTTTGAGACAAGAGCGAATAAGCGCTACACTTCTGGAATCCTGTGCGTCGACTTAAAGTTGGATCAGGCCTAATAACTTTATCTAGCCGCCCCGTTGCCACCTCCTTGTTACATTTTCTTTTCTGAGACACATTGTATCTCATCCACCCTTTCTTCTCTCTCCTTTTGGTATCTTTATCCTCCTCCTCCTTTTTTTTCTTTCTCTCTTTTTTTGTCTTTCTTAGTCTTGTGTATCCTTCTCTTTTGGCTACTGTCTATGATGGTAGTCCCATATGACATGTTGGACTGGTACTAAAAAGTACTTAGTTAATTTACACCACTGGTCATGAGCCAATGAACCCAGTTGAAAAATATTTAATGTATGAACTACAGTTCAAGAGCAACGAAAATACATTGCCCTCCTACGTCTCACCAAGTCAACTCCTGCTCTCACCAGGTCCAGGACCTGTGCGTTGCACCAGACTTCAGCCCCAGACATTTCACTCAGGAGTGGTGGATTCTTGAGCCGCAATGGTACTGCAGGCTCCACCTCGCCCAGCGGTGGTGCTGCAGGCTCCGCTTGCGGCTTGAATGGCCCTCCTAAAGGCCTAACCGTGGGTTTGTTGGGCTTCTTCCTCACGGAAGACACAGGCTGGGGCGCTAACCCAACCTGCTCCCGGGTGCTGTCTACATTCCGGCTGTCACCCGTCTCTCCGGTGGTCACCAGACTATTCCTGGTTGTCTATTCCTATGAGTCACTATAAATAGAATAACTACAACGAAAAAACATCGCATGGATACACCTGGGACGTATCCTCAGTGATGTTGCCCAAGCTCTTCGGGGTTTCGGGTCACGCAACATCATACCCCTCACCTGGGTGACCCAGCCAGGGCTGATCAAGTCCTGACTTACGTCCCAGTAGCTACCCATGATCAGTCCTATTAGGGAAAGACAGGACCATTCACTCCACCACTCCAGAACTACTCTGCCGAGAAATCTGGTGCTTGGAAGGACTAGGCTCTGTGGATTTACTCCTGTCCGGGCCCCTCCTACGTCTCACCAAGTCAACTCCTTGAGTTATATGCAAAAACATTAAACAGCCTGTTCTAGCGCCACGAACAGCGCCATGAGGTGGATTTGTAACATTTGGGGTGAAGGTTCCTGGCCAACTAGGAGTGTGCGTGAAAAGTTTAATGCTGGTAAATTGGTGGTGTCTGAGAATAGCCGCTCATACTGTAGGCATCCAGGGTCGGACACACACACACACACACACACACACACACACACACACACACACACACACACACACACACACACACACACACACACACACACACACACACACACACGCAGACAACACCTTGAAATGAATGGACACCACCACTCAGTTCATACTTTTCTAAAGATGAAAAGAAGCTACACACTGCCATAGGCCTACTTCAATCAACAAATAATTATTCATAATAGTACTCAAATGATTAATGACAGTAGGCCTCAGTAGCCAGTAGTGGTAGTAGTAGTGGTAGTAACAGTAAGCCTACTAGGAGGTGTCTTACTAGTAATCAGATCAATAGCCCAACGTCCATAGAACAACTTCATTCTTTTCTGGCATACACTGTAGGGCCTGATATACAATAATGATTAACAGATTATAATTAACGGCCTGCTATATTCCGTTGATGATATCACTGGACAACGGGTCCAAAGTACAAATTCAATAAACAGGTCATTAAACAGTAGACTGAAGCCGACACTTCTAGCAAGAGACTTTACGACAAAATACGTTTGAGAAATCCTCACGGCGATCTCAGGTAATTTTTAATACAGAAATGCAGAGGCATGTTTTATAATAAAACATTTGAATGTTTATGAATTTTGACAGGTCCTTAATTAACTTTGTAGGCCTATACATTATACTGCTCTGTGTTTTAGCCGTTTACCTGTGATCAGCCTGGACATGAAAAATTATAAATTTTTAATAGATGATCATGTAAAATATATAAAGTATATACACCATTTGACATTTTCCTTTGACCCAAATTCGAAAGTCTCTAAGTTTTAGACATTGAATCTAGAATAGAATAGACATAGTTTACCTAGAACAGGTATACAGGTGCAGGCAATGGCCAACCATTTTCCTCCTCACAGAATGACATGCTTATCATGCATGTCATTATTTCTGACATTGCTTCGGCAACAAACAGTGAAAACTGGGAGAAAAAGTAAAGAAAGGGGGGAAAAGTATGGGTGTGTCACATATCACATTTGTGGCACTCATATGGGTCTAAGTGGCATTATGCATTGTGAAGAGTCTTCTCAATTTGTGATACAAATTTTGGGTCGATCAGATATTTGGCTTTTTTTCTTATTTGTTATTTATTTTTGGTAAGTTATAGGAAGTTATAGGCCCCCTCCTTCAAACTTTGGAAGCCAATTATATTCAATTGGTATAGATTATCATTACATAATGCCATAATGTGTACAGGTTTGTATTAGCCTCGTAGTATGATAGTTTTGGACAAATTCTAGAATCACTTTTTTGGTGTAACACTTCCAAGCCCAAAATAGCATTAACAATGTGACCGAAAGTATACCGCTACGTATGTCCTCCCAGTGGCTGCTCCACACTGGCAGGTGAGTAGGATATAAGGATACACAACAGCAGTGGCAAAACAGAAAAGTGTGTGGGGAGGAATCCGTTTTTGGGGAGAAAAAGGGGTAAAAAATAATTGGCTACTAAAAAAATGGTATGGTTAAAAAAAAATCATGGAGGTACTTTATTGGTAATGGCATGGCATGAAAGGTTTGGCATTAGGCCCGGGGGTTTCCGCGATTAGCCATGCACAAACAGGCAAGCAGAAATACAGACTGGCAGACACAATAACTATAAAGTTTATGGCATTCAAAGAACATTTTCAAAAGAGAGTATAAGTCGCTATAAATCACTGTAATCTGTTCAATGAATGAATGATTAGGTCTAAAGTCTAAGTAGGTAATAGTCTAACAAGTAGACATCATTTTGGGAATATTAATAACATAGAGTAGGCTAATTGTATTCTGTCTTTGAGTGTGATTTGAATAATTAAGTAATCCTGAGGTACAGAATATATAAATTCATTAATGAATTCATTTTGTATTTTCAGATCTCCATGATGTTAGACCTGAAGAATGGATTGTCTCTTCATTCTGTCTCCAGAGTCATCTGTGTGTTCATGTTCCATGATGCTGTTGTCCTTCTTCTATTGACAGTCTCTATACGAGGTAATTCAGTGATCTGTAACTGTTTTCAAATCGTATTTAATTTGAACTATCACTAATATACCTTAGAGGAGTTGTGTGGAAATAAAAACGTTCTCCCCCTTCTGTGTTGCCTAGAACCGGAGGATTGATTTTGGGGTTTGTATTGCAAAGTACACACACAGGTGTGATCACCGGTGTACGTTGCAATACAAACCCCAAATAAAAATCAATCCTCCGGTTAGGCAACACAGAAGGGGGGGAAGGTTTTTTTGCATTTCCACACAACTCCTCCAGGGGCGGCCTTAGTAATTTGGAGGCCCGTTTCAAGAGCTATTGATGAGGCCCCCCCGCGCCGCCGCCAGCGCACCGAGGCCACAGTCACCGTGCAACAATCGCACACAGAAGTTGACCTATAGTCAATGACTGGCTGCTATTTATATATTATTATTATATCACTACATAATGTTATGGCATTGACCTAAATGGTGTTATATTAACAAGGATATATGATTATTAAAAAGTGTTATAAGTGTGTTGCAAGTTGAACAAGGCTTGCTGGCTAGATCTTGGAGGCCCCCTGGTGGCTGAGGCCCGTTTCAATTGAAACTGGTGAAACATAGCTAAGGCCTCCCCTGAACTCCTCTAAGGTATATTAATGAAATAGTTCAATATTGAAAATGGGTGGTTTGCCCCTTTAATATGGTTAATTATTTTCAAAATATTCCTACTGTATATAATTGATATGGCTTACCACTATACTGTACATAGGCCTAATGAATGTGGTGTGAATTGTGGCTTAAGTAAGATCCATCACCATTGTCTTGGAGGTACAAACAACACATTGTGTTTGTTAGACATTTTTTGTTAGACAATCTGTTTATTGAAGTTTTGAAGTATACAAGAACGACAGAGGTGGAAGGGATTGTATACATGGGAAGAAAGCTCCCAAGCCACAATAAGGAGCCAAATACACACCAGAAGTGCCTTTGTAGCTAAAATAATATTGTACCTAATATAATATAATATCTGTACCTGTACCTGTACAATCAATCTCTTCCCAGGTGAGACTCAGGTGGTCACTCCACATCAGCCAATAGTAGCTGTACTTGGTGATGACATCATTCTGCCGAGTCACCTGAATCCAAACATCAGTGCTGTTGAGCTTACCCTGGAGTGGACAAGACCAGACCTCACTCCTAGGTTTGTTTACGCACGACGACAAGGCAGAGAACTGGTTAATCTGAAGAACCCAGCCTTCACTGGAAGAACATCTCTGTTCATAGAGGAACTGCAGAACGGCAACGTTTCCCTCAAACTGTCCAGCGTGAAGATTTCAGATGAAGGCAGATACAGATGCTTCCTTCCCACGATGAAGACAGCGTCTTTTGTTGAGCTTGTTGTTGGTATGTAAAGTAAATGTTTGATCATATTCTTTTTCCTCTTTTCAATCTTTATCTCTAAAAGTGTATCTCAAATGCAATATCAGATGCAACATATACTGTGTTCAGTCTAAACTGTGTTGGAAATAAATAAGCACAGCCTTCTTCGTCATCACAAAACCCAATGTATTATATTGAGATCTATGACAACGGTTTGTGACTAGAGATTCTCATATTGTAACTGATTGTTTTGCTCAATGGCACGGACATGTTTCCTGCTGGTCCTAGCAAACACACATCAGCTACTATATTTTAAAGTTATAATTATAAGTTATAGTTAATGTCAGCTTGCTTCACAGATATCTTAATATGTGACTAATGATTGTATTTCTTTAGGCTACTTTATTGGAATGATGAACATTTGCCAAACCAATTATGATTGTTGTATTCCCAGTGTTTGAAACCTGTCTCTTGTGTGTTCATTCCTAGGAGCTGTGTCCTCTCCTGTCATCGTCTTAGTGGGGATCAACAGTGATGCAGTGGTTTTAGGGTGTGAGTCTAAAGGCTGGTATCCACAACCTGAGGTGTCTTGGCTGGACAGTGAAGGAAAGCTCCTTCCTGCTGAACCCTCAGAGACAGTCAGAGGTACTGATGGTCTCTATGCAGTCAGAAGCAACGTCACTGTGAAGAAGACTGACAACAACACCTTCACCTGTAGACTTCAACAACACAACATCAACCAGACCAGAGACACACACATCCATGTTCCTGGTAAACATGTTTTCTAAAGTCATGAATGTTTTAAACAACTGAGTTATAGCTTTACATGAATAATAACAGCTTTTGTGTATTTTATATTTTGTAGGAGATTTCTTCATGGGTCACTCCAGTTCCTCTGATCCTGTTGTTTATATCGTCATAGCTGTTGTCTTCATGTGTTGCTGTCTGGTAGCAGTTGGCATTATTTTATGGAGACATAACAACAGCAGTGAGTTTTTATTCAAAGTTGTAAGATCACACCCGTATATTATATTACTTATACTAACTGAAATGTGCATACATTTTCTTAAACTGTTAACCCTAAACCTTGTTTTAGATTTGACTTAAATTCCTCAGTAAGTTTGTCACTGTATGAATCCCTTGTAAATGATATACTTATATCTTATGCAGACATGAAAATATTAATGAATTAATGAACAAATTAATTTGTTCCTTCCTTCCTTCCTTCCTTCCTTCCTTCCTTCCTTCCTTCCTTCCTTCCTTCCTTCCTTCCTTCCTTCATTCATTTATTCATTCTCACAGAGACTCAAAGACAACATGTGGATCAACCTGAACAGCGAGAGAGAGGCCTGCTGATGACAGAGAGAGAGAACAAGTTCCAGGACGAAGACAACATGATTGAAGCTTTAAGGCAGGAAAAAGATCTTAACCAACAGTTGCAGTCAGCGCTTAAGCAGAAAGAGAGTGACATGACTGAGACTTTTAGGAAGGAAAACGACAATCTTAACCAAAAGTTCCAGGCGGTGCTTAAGCAAAAAGAGAGGGACATGACTGAGACTTTTAGGAAGGAAAAAGAACATCTTAACCAACAGTTCAAGATGGTGCTTCAGCAGAAACAGGGTGATATGACTGAGACTTTTAGGAAGGAAAAAGAAGATCTTCAAGTCCAGACGGAGCTTGAGCATAATGAGAGTGACATGACTGAGACTTTTAGGAAGGAAAAAGATGATATTATACAAAGGTTACAGACAGAACTTCAGAATAAACAGGGTGACGTGACTGAGACTTTGAGGAAGGAAAAACTAAATCTTAACCAACAGTTCCAGACAGCGCTTGAGCAAAACGAGAGTGACATGACTGAGACCTTTAGGAAGGAAAAAGACGATCTTAACCTACAGTTCCAGACAGCGCTTAAGCAGAAAGAGAGTGCCATGAATGAGACTTTTAGGAAAGAAAAGGAAGATCTTAACCTACAGTTCCAGACAGCGCTTAAGCAGAAAGAGGGAGACATGACTGAGACCTTTAGGAAGGAAAAAGACGATCTTAACCAACAGTTCCAGACAGCGCTTAAGCAGAAAGAGGGTGACATGACTGAGACTTTTAGGAAGGAAAATGAAGATCTTAACCTACAGTTCCAGACAGCGCTTAAGCAGAAAGAGAGTGACATGAATGAGACTTTTAGGAAGGAAAAGGAAGATCTTAACCAACAGTTCCAGACAGAGCTTGAGCATAATGAGAGTGACATGATTGAGACTTTTAGGAAGGAAAAAGATGATATTATACAAAGGTTACAGACAGAACTTCAGAATAAACAGGGTGACGTGACTGAGACTTTGAGGAAGGAAAAACAAAATCTTAGCCAACAGCTCCAGACAGCGCTTGAGCAAAAACAAATTGACAGAGATAACATGATTGAAGCTTTTATGAAGGAAAAACTAAATCTTAACCAACAGTTCCAGGCAGAGCTTCAGGGGAAAGAGAGTGAAATGACTGAGAATTTTATAAAGGAAAAACTCAATCTTAACCAACAGTTCCAGACAGAGCTTCAGGGGAAAGAGAGTGAAATGACTGAGAATTTTATGAAGGAAAAACGAAATCTTAACCAACAGTTCCAGGCAGAGCTTCAGATGAAAGAGAGTGAAATGACTGAGACTTCTATGAAGGAAAAACTAAATCTTAACCAACAGTTCCACACAGAGCTTCAGAGGAAAGAGAGTGAAATGACTGAGACGTCTATGAAGGAAAAATTAAATCTTAACCAACAGTTCCAGACAGAGCTTAAGCAGAAAGAGGGAGACATGAATGAGACCTTTAGGAAGGAAAAGGAAGATCTTAACCAACAGTTGCAGACAGAGCTTCAGAAGAAAGAGAGTGATATGACTGAGAATTTTATGATGGAAAAACTAAGTCTTAACCCAGAGTTCGAGACAGAGCTTCAGGGGAAAGAGAGTGAAATGACTGAGAATTTTATGATGGAAAAAATAAATCTTAACCAACAGTTCCACACAGAGCTTCAGGGGAAAGAGATTGAAATGACTGAGAATTTTATGAAGGAAAAACTAAATCTTAACCAACAGTTGCAGACAGAGCTTCAGGGGAAAGAGAGTGATATGACTGAGACTTCTATGAAGGAAAAACTAAATCTTAACCAACAGTTCCACACAGAGCTTCAGAGGAAAGAGAGTGAAATGACTGAGACTTCTATAAAGGAAAAACTAAATCTTAACCAACAGTTCCACACAGAGCTTCAGAGGAAAGAGAGTGAAATGACTGAGAATTTTATGAAGGAAAAACTAAATCTTAACCAACAGTTCCAGACAGAGCTTCAGGGGAAAGAGAGTGAAATGACTGAGACTTTCATGAAGAAAAAACTAAATCTTAACCAACATTTCCAGACAGAGCTTCAGAGGAAAGAGAGTGAAATGACTGAGACTTTGAGGAAGGAACAACTAAATTCCTTTAAGTCTCACTGCCGATCCAAACAATAGAGCATCGCAGCGGAAGTGACTGGTCCCACTAAAAAATCTCCCATTCATTTTCCCCATAGACTTTTACAAAAATATGTATAACAATTATGTTAAGCCGAGAACCAAGCCATCCAGGATGGCAGTGCACGGAATCTCAAGCTGGTGGGACAAACGGTTCTCAAGATACGCGGTGCACATACTCACAGAGATTTGTTGCATTTATTGTAAGATTTTAAAGCTTTAAACTGGAATTTTGTAATACATCAGTGTCATTCAGTGCGACCAAAAAAGCTATTTTCATGATGTTTGTCATCACAAAGAGGACCTACTGAAGTTATTCTTCTTTTCGAACAGTTATTGAAATTATTATTATTATTATTATTATGCAATATTATTGTGTGTTATTTTATGTTTTACTTTTGTTGTTTTTACTTTAAATTGTTTAATGCATTATTATTGTGTATTCATTTTTATCCGATTTTTTGTCTTCTTTAATGTTCAAATTAAACATTCATTCATTCATTCATTCATTCATTCATTCATTCATTCATTCTATCAATGTTCTGTGTTGAGTAGAATTTCTCTGATGATTGCGACCATAAGTCGCAGTCAGAACTGTAAATATGGACTCATTTGCCAAGTAGTATTTAAACAATATATGAAGTGAAATATACTCAATATAATTGCGTCCTTGATTTTGTGGCTATTATTTGAGTTAAGTTTAAATAGAAATCTCTAATTGGAATCCACTCATTCTATTTAAATAAAATATAATGATTCTGAGAATGATACAATGGTTTGGTCTAGTGCTGCCAAAAAGGATATAATTAAATTACAATTGGTCCAAAATCGAGCTGCACGTATTGCTCTGAGCTGTCCAAAAAGAACAGGCATCAAAAGAATGCATGTCACTTTGGGATGGCCTTTTGTGGAGGACAGACTTCGTATTTCCCTGCTGTCATTTGTCAGAGGCGTTGCTTCATCAAGAGTTCCGGCTGTCCTGTATGAGCGGCTGGACTTTAGCTCTGATGTACACAGCTATAACACCAGACACGCATCACAAGGTCTTTTCACGCTTCCTATCTCAAATTCTAATTCCATGCAACACACAGTAATGTATAGAGCTATGAACGAGATGCATAGTCTCCCATCACAAATCATACAGGCAAAAACTAAATCTGGTTTTAAAAAGAAATTAAAGAAATATCAAATGGAAATTGCCTTTGATCACGGCTAACACGACAATGCACAATGTTTAATGTTTCTACATAGAATGAATGTAATGTATTTTTATTTGCATTTGTTTTAATTATTTTGGGTTGTTGATACTCACCATAATTACTTATTTGTTTTATATTTTTGGTTGTAGTTTGACAATTTTTAACTGTTTCTTATATTGTATTGTGAAATGAATTAATTTTTGTAATGTATTTTTAATCTGTGGACCCCAGGAAGAGTAGCTGTGCTAAGGCAGTAGCTAATGGGGATCCAAATAAACAAATAAACAAATAAATACTTGAATGTAACTCAATTTTATTGAGTAGTTTTTAAGGCTGAAATCATTCTGAGAATATTGTTTGAATCCAACTCAGTACTTTTTTACAGAGCTGAGTAGTTGACTCCAGCCCTTTCCCTTGATTGGTCAAATAAGATGGTCACGTGTTATGCAAAGCATGCTGGGAAAAGCATTTGCCTAGGTTTTCAAGCACAGATATAAAAAGCTATACCTCATCCTGCACCGCTGCAGTTGATTGGAGCGACCCGTCCAACTTGATAGGCAGAAAAGTGGAAGTGCCGAGGGCAGACTGCCACTCAAAAAAACTACTGGCCAATCACAGTGTGTCTTTTCCGGGACTTATCCAAGGACTACAATTCAATTCAACAGAGCCAGTTCCTAGTGTTGCGCGACGCAGCTGTTTTTAAGAGCTGCGTACGAAAAGACCCGCCCCCACCTACCTCTGATTTGCCGACTGACCTTCCGTGTCTGTTACACACACTGAAGAATTCCAAGCCTGTCAATCAAAAATGCCTATCAATGCGAGATGGGTACCAGAGAGCCGGAAGAGCCTTTTTTATGTCTGTGTTTTCAAGGAATTTGTTTAAGCTTTCGGGAGCTAAAAATGCTAAATGTATCATATCCATGTGTAAGGCGGCCAACTCTCACATTAACAGCCAGTGTTTAAACTGGTTCAGTTCAGTATCAAGTTCAAGTTCAGAACACCTTAATTCAATAAATCTCAGTACACCATTACTTGTCTGTGTCGTACTTATTACCAAATATTCAAAGAGTGTTGCCGGACAACGCCAGTTGGTTGAAACCAACAAAACCATAAAAGGTTCCTTGAAAATAACACAGGTTCGTTTTCTATACTTGAGAGAGCAACCCTTGGGGACTGTAAACCCCGGAGAGAGAGACGAGACCAAACAACAGTTTCAGGGGGTTACAGAGGTACATTTAATTATTTATTTCCCTTTACAAGGCATCTTCGCCATGGTACATATAAAAAAGAAAGAATCCTAACTAAAAGCGCCACCGGTTACACAATCTAAAAAAGTGTTGTATCATATAAGATTTGAACTTTATTTCTCTTTAATAGTAAAACACAACGTTAAAATACTAATTCTTCCAGGCAGAAACCCGCAATAAAAGCCCAGTCAGTTGACAATAAAGTGCCGGTTACTTAGCTACTTGTATTTGGTGACACGCAGCGTGGAAAGCCACAGAGCGAAACGGCACCGGAGCGCCCAGATAGAGTCGCACAACTACTTAGTTACTTTAGCAACAGTACAGTGTAATCACTCTGATACGTTATACTTAATCTCTCAGCAGAACTCAACAATCCCTTTACTCAATCCTATGCTCAGTTACTTTAGCGACAGCACGACAGTGTAATTCCTCGTACTTAATTACTCAACAGAACTCAATAGTACATTTACTCAGTTTCTCCCACACTTCATGCTCAGTTACTTTAGCGACAGCACGACAGTGTAATTCCTCGTACTTAATTACTCAACAGAACTCAATAGTGTCAGTGACTCAGTTCCTCTCACACTTCGTGCTCTGTTACTTTAGCGACAGCACGACAGCGTAACTACTTGTACTCAACCACCGCTCAGCAGGGCAACTCGGGGACCAGACAGCTTCAGTACACGAGCATGGACATCAGGGCACCAGGTACGTCTCTCACACGTGACACATCTACTCCAGCGAACCTGAAAGCACAGGAGGAAACCGCCAGATGACTGTTTCCAAGGCTCCGATAGTACTACTCCCCAAAGACAGCGATATAGCAGGACAGTGTGACTCAGGACAATACTCACACACAAAGGCAAGCGTGATGCTTGCCTCCTGCGTTGATACGGCACGTCACACTGTAATCGCCTCTCCACACATCCGGCCAAGCTCGACCCATCCGGTCCAGACACTCTCGTCTCCCCAGGATGCTGGATCTGGTAGGTGAAGGCCCGTCTCTCCGTGGCTGGTTCTCTGATATAGGTAACAGATCGCTCACAGTTCGTCACTTAAAGTTCATTGCTCGTGTACCGCGTTCCACCCTAGCTGCTCGCTCTTGTCTGTCCGCCCTGCCCGGTGTTCTCTGTTCAACTGAGCCCGCTCACTCATTCATACCCAGAGGCGCTTGCTCCACCGCCCCCCTCATTGGTCCGTGATGACATCACCCCACTCCCATTGGCCAAGTCTCTTCTCCTAGTTACCCAGTCACAACCCAGTACACCCAATGTCCCGGGAAAGCATTTCGTCAACTTCATTCACAAAACAGAGCTTCATGAGGGGGAAAAAGAATATAAATGAATACACACTTAACGAACATACAAATGTGCATTCCAACTTGCAAAATAAAGAAATACAACACATCGCATGTAAAAGTAAAGAAAATAAAAATAAAAATAATAATACCCTCTGACGCTCCCCCTCACACTCTCCCTCTCTTTAACGTTAGCAGTCCCTGCGAACAAGGCTACACCGGACTATACCTAACAGGGGGCTGTCCCAAATTAGCTCGAGCTGAACGCCGGGGTCCCGTAGGAAAGAAACCATAGCATTGCGGAATTACTGGCCCCCCCGCCGCGGGTACTGGTTCTGGCTCGTGCCTCACGGTTGCTTGTGGGGGAGCTATGCACACCTTTAGCGCATTCCGGTGTACTGTTCGATCCCGGCCTCCCCGCTCTGGCTGGATACGATACACTAGCCCCGCCTCCCCCACAGTTCCCAGCACTACTAAAGGTTCCGGATCCCACCAGGAAGCCAACTTCCCCTGTCCCTGCCTGTTCCTATTTCGCACCCCTGGCAACAGCGGAGGGATACCTGCCCTACGATCATAGGTACGCTTTCGCTGGTCTGCGGTGCCCGTCATCTTCTGACCCGCCGTACGATAAGCCATATTCATACGTCGTTGATGATCTTGTACCCAATCCCTCAATCCCACCCTAGGCTGAGATGGCAGCACCCCTAACTCTACATCTACGGGGCGCCGTAAATGTCGGCCAAACTTTAAGAAGGCCGGGGCATAGCCCATAGCGCTATGGGGTGTGTTGTTATAAGCATGCACTAGCTCGGGTAAATGTTCTGCCTAACGGTCCTGCTTATCAGCATCCAAGGAGCGTAATAAGTTCAATAATGGTTGATTCCATCTTCCCACCCCCCCCCCCCCCCCCCCCCGTTACCAGCTGGATTATACGGAGTGGTACGACTCTTAGTAATACCATATGTGTTACATAACTGTTGCATTAAGGCCGACTCAAAATTTCGACCTTTGTCCGAATAAAAACGGACCGGGCACCCAAACGGTTGAATAACATATGCCCAAAGGGCACGGACAGTGGTCTGCGCTGTCTGGTCACGTGTTGGAATGGCCCAGCTGTACCTTGTAAATAAATCAGTGGCCACCAGAATGTTCTGCCACGGATCAGCCGGTCCCCCTAACGTGAGGAAATCAATAGCGACTATTTCTAGAGGATAAGACACCTTAAATGGCTGCAAGGGGCCCCGGGGTTCTACCCTAGTCTTCTGTAGGCTACAGGTGACACATCCCTGTTGGAACCGACGTACCTCCCCCTCCATGCCCGGCCAGTAGAAGCGGCGTCGTAGCTGCGCCAGCGTTCGATCCGCTCCAGCGTGCGCCGCTGCTTCGTGGATCCCTCTCCATACCTCCTGGCGTCGAGGACCTGGGCAGACAAGTTGGCAATATTCCTCCCGAGTATACGGGTCAGTCACTCTGCGATACAACACACCTTCTTGTAACTCCAATTTCGCCCACTGTTGTAACAACCGATTAATCCCCACGACCGATTCCTCTTCTCACTCAACGCAGGATGGATCCCCCGCTCCACCCACCGAGCCACCACTCCAACATCCCCATCCGCCTGCTGTGCGTCTCGCCACTCACTCCTCTTTGGGCCGCCTCCCTCGTCAACCCCCGGCGTTAACTCCACAGCCGCAGCAGTCCCGGTGCGCACAGGGAATCTCGACAGTGCATCGGCATTAGCATTACTTTTACCCGGCCTATACTTGATATCGAATGTGAACGAGGCCAGTTGCGCCGCCCAGCGCTGTTCGACAGCACCTAACCGTGCCGTGGAAAGGTGCGCCACAGGATTATTATCCGTAAATATGGTAAACTGAGCCCCAGTAAGATAATCTTTAAATTTTTCAGTCACGGCCCACTTAAGAGCCAGGAGTTCCAATTTGAAGGAACTATAATTCGCATCGTTCTGTTCCGTCGGGTGCAGACTCCGGCTCGCATAGGAAATCACACGCTCCTTACCATCTTGGACTTGGGCCAATACAGCACCCAGGCCGCGGTTACTTGCGTCCGTATAAACCACAAATGGCTGGCCATAATCAGCGTAAGCCAGCACAGGGGCTTGGGTTAGAGCTGTTTTTAACGCATCGAACGCACGCTGGCATTCAGAGGTCCACGTTATTTTACACTGGTGTGAGCGAGCGTCATTTGGAATGCCAATCAAGAGACTAGTCAAAGGCCGTGCCACCGCGGCGAAGGACGGCACGAACCGGCGATAATACCCAGCGAACCCCAGCCACGCACGAACCTCCCGGACAGTAGTAGGAGCGACCCATTCCCTCACCGCCACCAGTTTGTCCGGGTCGGGCCGCACTCCTTCGCAGTCCACAACGTGCCCCAGGAACTTCACCTCGCGCTGTAGGAGTTTGCATTTATCGAGCCGCAGCTTTAGCCCCTGTTTCCACAGCCGCTGGAACACACTCTCGAGATGCTGCAAGTGGGAGGAGAAGTCAGGTGAATAAATAATAATATCATCGAGATAAACCAACAGAGATTCAGTCACTAAGCCGCTAAGGCACTGCTGCATAAGCCGCTGGAAAGTGGCAGGGGCATTACATAACCCGAACGGCATTCTTTTAAACTCAAATAAGCCCAGAGGTGTAGTAAACGCAGTTTTTTCTTGGTCACGGGGATCCATTCCCACTTGCCAATACCCACTTGCTAGATCCAGTGTGGAGAACCATTTCGCTCGCGTCAGGCTGGTCAGTGTCTCTTCAATGCGCGGCAGTGGAAAGGCGTCCTTGTGGGTGACTGCATTCAGTTTGCGATAATCTACGCAAAAACGCCAACTGCCATCTTTTTTCTTGACTAGCACAATCGGCGCAGCCCACGGGCTACAGCTCTCCACAATAACCCCCTTGTCCAACATACCGCTCAGCAGCGTCTTCATTTCCTTATACATAGAGGGTGGCAGTGGTCGATGCCGCTCACGAATCTGGGCCGCGTCCCCGGTATGAATCTGATGCTGCACGGCGTCGGTCTGGCCGAAGTCCTCATCGTGGACGGCAAACACTTTTTCCCAGGTGGACAGCATAGCCCGCAGCTCGTCACGCTGTCCCTGCGGTAGATCGGTGCGTTCCGCCAACGCCTGCATTTCCTGGGGCAGAGGCCGCTCCAGCTCGTCTTCTTCAGCGCTCACCAGCGCAACCTCCACCGCTCCATCTTCTCCCACTGACAGGCTCAGGTCCCGCTGTCCACGAACATCCGCGGCGTCTACTGGATACAACCTCCCCAGCTTTTGGTACCGGCCCACCCGGATACTGAACGCATGTGGATTACAGAGGCGCACGGGAACTCGTCCCCCCGGCACGGTCACTACGGCGCGTGCCACCCCCAGCTGGTGACTATTTGATGCGGCTTCTAGCAAAGCCTTGAAGTCCCCGCCGGCAGGTCCTCTGCGCGCACGCCCCCATACAAGAACCTCACTGCGGGCGGGTACCCGAATTTGTCGACGACCGGCAGGCCACACACAGCCCAGGGAGCCATCTTCGTTGGTCACCGTCTCCACCCGCCTACAGGCAGCGAACGCCTCCCTCCAAACGGCCTTTTCCTGTCGGGGAGAGAAAACAGCTCTCCCCGGCCGTTTAAACAGGACGTCCCAACACGCACTGGCGACATTCATGCCGACAATTAAAGGGTGAGTGCAATGTTCATCTCTTACAATCACCACCCCCCTCCCTGGCACCGTGATTCCCTCCAGTTCCATATCCAATACCGCATAGCCTGTATAGGGGATATCTAGGCCATTGGCCGCTCTTAACTTAAATACTAGGGGCCTCTGTCCTAGTTTAGCTGGGGGAAACCGTTGATCAAACAGACTCTGTTGCATGAGCGTGACTTGTGACCCGGTATCTAGTAGCCCCTGTAGTGGAACTCCCTGTCTCCCTCCATAGTAATTTCAATAAGTGGACACTCTCCCACAAACGCCTCATTAGCCCTTACCCCTATAAGCGGGGCTTTAGCTCCGGCTGCTCAGACTGTAGCAACCGGGCACGCTAGTTTAACTGTGGCCGGTTCTCTTTACAGAACCTCGCTATGTGTCCCGCCTTTCTGCACTGGCGACATATCGGTCTGCCCTCCCCATCCCACTCATTTCCCCGATTTGGCACATACCGATGACCGGACTGTGCGTAACGCTGCGCTGGCGGTGGGGCATAGGCAGCTGGCTCGTACTGGCGGCTAGGCGGCGGCGGTGGCGCATGCGTGGCGCCTTCGTAAGGGCGATTAGGCTGCGTTGGTGGTACAGTGGGGGCGGCAGCCTGAAGCATCGGGCGAATCTCCTTCATCAGTTCGTTCGTAAACCCCTGCATTTGAGTCTTTACATCCTCCATGATCTCCTGTCTCAGGAGTTTTTTTCCAGTCAACCGTCTGTGGGGGGTTAGGAGCAGATACAGGGTTAACAGCATGGCACATCACTTCAGGCGCTCTTGTGTCCCCATACTCTGTATCTAATAATAAAGCCTCTGTTTGTAGCGCGGCGAAATCGTCATCTGGGTTTCTCCGGCTATATACTCGTAGGGCTTGGCTCAGCGGACCCTCTGACAGCCCCATAAGCATTTGATCTCGTAGAACGATATCGGAGGGGGCCGTGGTTGGGTCATGTCGCTGCAGCCTACAGAATAGTTCTCTAAGCCTCAGAATATATGCGCTAACACCTTCTCCTGGCCGCTGAGTGCAATTATAGAACTGTGACCGTACTTTAGACACTGGAACAGTTTCTCTGTACAAGTTATCAAGATATTTCAAAATCTTTTCTACCGTGTCTCGCTCGCCTTCGCCTAATACAACAATTTGCCGCTTAGCCTCGTCCGTTAAAGTTTTAAACAAAATAGCAACCTTTTTTGCTTCTGTCATGTCCTGTGTGCCTAATAAACCTTTAATTTGATCTCTCCATTCTTTATACTTTTCCTCCCCTTCCATCCCTCCAAACTTGGGCAGCCACGGGGCTCCCGGGTACACCGGCATCATCATCATTATGCAGTCACAGAAGTGAACAAAAAGTAATTACAATTGTTTGGTCTCTCTCGTGTTGCTCTCTCTTGCACCCTGCCGACACAACGCCAAAATATGTAAGGCGGCCAACTCTCACATTAACAGCCAGTGTTTAAACTGGTTCAGTTCAGTATCAAGTTCAAGTTCAGAACACCTTAATTCAATAAATCTCAGTACACCATTACTTGTCTGTGTCGTACTTACTACCAAATATTCAAAGAGTGTTGCCGGACAACGCCAGTTGGTTGAAACCAACAAAACCATAAAAGGTTCCTTGGAAAAATAACACAGGTTCGTTTTCTATACTTGAGAGAGCAACCCTTGGGGACTGTAAACCCCGGAGAGAGAGACGAGACCAAACAACAGTTTCAGGGGGTTACAGAGGTACATTCAATTATTTATTTCCCTTTACAAGGCATCTTCGCCATGGTACATATAAAAAAGAAAGAATCCTAACTAAAAGCGCCACCGGTTACACAATCTAAAAAAGTGTTGTATCATATAAGATTTGAACTTTATTTCTCTTTAATAGTAAAACCCAACGTTAAAATACTAATTCTTCCAGGCAGAAACCCGCAATAAAAGCCCAGTCAGTTGACAATAAAGTGCCGGTTACTTAGCTACTTGTATTTGGTGACACGCAGCGTGGAAAGCCACAGAGCGAAACGGCACCGGAGCGCCCAGATAGAGTCGCACAACTACTTAGTTACTTTAGCAACAGTACAGTGTAATCACTCTGATACGTTATACTTAATCTCTCAGCAGAACTCAACAATCCCTTTACTCAATCCTATGCTCAGTTACTTTAGCGACAGCAAGACAGTGTAATTCCTCGTACTTAATTACTCAACAGAACTCAATAGTACATTTACTCAGTTTCTCCCACACTTCATGCTCAGTTACTTTAGCGACAGCACGACAGTGTAATTCCTCGTACTTAATTACTCAACAGAACTCAATAGTGTCAGTGACTCAGTTCCTCTCACACTTCGTGCTCTGTTACTTTAGTGACAGCACGACAGCGTAACTACTTGTACTCAACCACCGCTCAGCAGGGCAACTCGGGGACCAGACAGCTTCAGTACACGAGCATGGACATCAGGGCACCAGGTATGTCTCTCACACGTGACACATCTACTCCAGCGAACCTGAAAGCACAGGAGGAAACCGCCAGATGACTGTTTCCAAGGCTCCGATAGTACTACTCCCCAAAGACAGCGATATAGCAGGACAGTGTGACTCAGGACAATACTCACACACAAAGGCAAGCGTGATGCTTGCCTCCAGCGTTGATACGGCACGTCACACTGTAATCGCCTCTCCACACAGCCGGCCAAGCTCGACCCCTCCGGTCCAGACAATCTCGTCTCCCCAGGATGCTGGATCTGGTAGGTGAAGGCCCGTCTCTCCGTGGCTGGTTCTCTGATATAGGTAACAGATCGCTCACAGTTCGTCACTTAAAGTTCATTGCTCGTGTACCGCGTTCCACCCTAGCTGCTCGCTCTTGTCTGTCCGCCCTGCCCGGTGTTCTCTGTTCAACTGAGCCCGCTCACTCATTCATACCCAGAGGCGCTTGCTCCACCGCCCCCCTCATTGGTCCGTGATGACATCACCCCACTCCCATTGGCCAAGTCTCTTCTCCTAGTTACCCAGTCACAACCCAGTACACCCAATGTCCCGGGAAAGCATTTCGTCAACTTCATTCACAAAACAGAGCGTCATGAGGGAGAAAAAGAATATAAATTAATACACACTTAACGAACATACAAATGTGCATTCCAACTTGCAAATTAAAGAAATACAACACATCGCATGTAAAAGTAAAGAAAATAAAAATAAAAATAATAATACCCTCTGACGCTCCCCCTCACACATGTCATGTGTCTGCCTCGGCAAGCTGACACATCTATATTTCTCTTTGCACAAAGAAATTAAGTTGTATTCTTTTTATACCACATGTGTTTTGGACCCTAATGGTGTCTAGTCCATATTTCTTTTTGTTGCTGTGGTCAATCAATGTTGCTTGGGGTTCATTTTAACCCTTTCTAAGGCCGCGCTCACACATGTGCGTCACGCATCATCATCTTATCGTCTGAGAATGGCCACTGGGAACGCCGTACTAATGCATTGTCAATGGAAGGTTGTTTGGTTTTTTGTCGTTGCCGTGTCTCTAGCTCAACCGCAGCCTGTACGCTCTTGAAGAGACACGGCAACGACAAAACACCAAACAACCTTGCATTGAGAATGCATTAGTACGGCGCTCCCAGTGGCCATTCTCAGACGATAAGATGATGATGCGTGACGCAGATGTCTGTACGGCGCCTTACACCTATCCCCAAAACAAAACATAATATGGAGATAATAGAAAATACCATAACTCTTTAAGTAAACAACATACAGAGACAAATGAACACATTTCCCACATAATTTGCACCCAAGGAACTCATTAAAGTGGTTATTATTAAGATTCAAGCACATGTTGACACTACTTCAGGACAGAAACTGCAAAAAAAAAAAAAAAAAAAAAAATAGCAGAACATATTCAAATCACATCTATATGTCTCTTTGTACAACATTTCTAAGGTCACACCACATGTCTTTTAGTACCCTAATGGTGTCTAGTGTCAAGATTTAATCTTGTTGCCCAACTCATGTCCCATGGGGTTCATGTGGATGCCCTTTTTCCCAGATGTTTTTTGGGCTTTTTTGCCTTTATTGACAGGACAGTAGACTGACAGGAAACGGGGAGAGAGTTGGGGAGTGACATGCAGCAAATCTGGACGGGCTCGGGGATCGAAACAGCGACCCAGGCTACACAAAGCCTATGTGGATGTGGCCTGTCCAGTAGGCCAGTGGGTACCCATGTGGCGACCATTTTGAATTGATGTCTGGATTGTCTATCAAAGAACAATTTCACTGGTCAGTGTCTACCATCTCATCAAACTCCACCTCATCCTCTTCCTTCTCATCATCATCATTATCACTGAGGACATCACCAGCCAACAGGTCAATGAGAGATTGGGGAAGAATTGGCCCACAAGACCAGACCGGCTCCAAAATCACTCCTTCCGTCTTCTGCCACCCTTGACCTTTGTCATAGGTTTTAGGCCTCCAAAAGATTGGCTCAGCTGCTCACTTGTAACAGGCCACTCTATAGTTCACCCGCTGTATGTGGGGGATGAGTGTGTTTTGACAGGGGGGCAGGCGAGCAAAATCCACTCTAGACCTGCTTGCTATAGCTGGTATGCTCCTAAGGGAAAACATGAAATAACAAATAAAAAACGTGTAACATGTAATGAGAGGGCTACTGGATTTTTCCGGACTTAAAGACAGAAAGAACACTGATAATTATTAGGCAACACAAAAGACGTGAGAACCTTTTAGACAAACGATGTGCTGACAATATAGGCATACATATATTACAATCAGATCAATAATTCCATGCACCAAAGAACACATTTCTATTTATACTGTAGCCTAGGCCTCAGCCTGATATCAATTCAATAATGGCAACATATTGCAATGCAACCTTTGTCTGATTAAAGCAGTTAACTTCCTCAATCTGCCAATAAATTAATTAAACAAAGAGACATCAGGTCCAAAGTTCAAATTCAATAGACAGGTTATCATAGGCTGTAATCCACACTCCTCACAGCAAGAGACATTAAGAAGATAAAAGACATTCGAAAGAAATCCACTTAACCTCATGTACATTTAGAATACAGATACCTCAATACAGATGTACTTTATAGTCTTAAACATGTGTATGCAAGAGATTTGTGTGTGTGTGTGTGTGTGTGTGTGTGTGTGTGTGTGTGTGTGTGTGCGCGTGTGTGCGTGTGCGTGTGTGTGCGTGTGTGTGTGTGTGTGTGTGTGTGTGTGTGTTTTATAGGTGATCATGAGAACAGAATCCTGACTGAAGGAGGGAGGTAGACCTTTGGTTAAAGGATGTTAAATCCATACATTATGCAGTATACACTGTACAGTGTTGTGTTAATACTAGTTGAATACTGTATGTGTGTATAATATTAATATATTCAGATAATCCACCACATACAACACAACAGCAAAAACTTTTGGGCTGTTCAGACTTTCAGTGGCTGAAGTTTTGTCAAACTAAATCCACTGAAACATGTAACACAACAATGTCAGTCTTTCAGTGTAGATTTAAAGGAGCTATAGTCAACTTTTTCATTGTAAGGCCGACACTTTGTTTACATCCTAGTCTATAGACTAGAATGTAAACAAAGTGTTGGTCTGACAATGGCCAAAATGATTATTTTATCATTATTTTATGCTTTTTGTGGTCATTTTTTGAATAGAAACACATATATGAAGCTTATTTTTTTTTTCATAAGTGGAGACGATTGTTATTGCGACCGAAGTTCGCATATACTCTGAAGAACCGTGTCGCTTGATTGTCCTTCCGTAACCTCTGTGATGTCAGCGAGTTGTGACATCACTTCCTGTACAGGGCGGCTACACGAAATGTGGATAACACTATATATGGAGATAGTCCAGTCCATCATGTCATATGGGACTACCGTCATAGACAGTAGCCAAAAGAGAAGGATACACAAGACTAAGAAAGACAAAAAAAAGGAGAAGGAGGATAAAGATACCAAAAGGAGAGAGAAGAAAGGGTGGATGAGGTACAATGTGTCTCAGAAAAGAAAAGGAGGTGGCCTAAACATGGAGATGTGGAGAACACTATGGAGAAAGTCCATTCCATCATGTCATATGGGACTACCGTCATAGACAGTCATTTTTTGACAACGACATGAAGTCATACCAGCTGAAATCAACCAGGAAGGATGTTGTTCACCAACACAGCAGTTAGGCCAACTCAATGGACTGAGTCACAGTGATGTAACTCAGTACACATCATTGCTCTGAAGTTGATTGCATGGCAAAGGGAAAGTTGCTAAAGTTCATTGCCACGTGAACATGGAGCAGTATCCCCAGCCACCAGCAGCATGTAATATCGTCATAGACAGTAGCCATTGTTAGGCCGGAGTCAATAAGCCCTTTTGCAAATCCCGCCCCATTCTGCCCTGTTACTATGATAGGACATTTGACCCTGGGCAGATTGTTTTTATAGTGGCAGTGAATGGGATTTTTTTTCCCTTCATAGCCTCATTACAGCTATATAAAGTACCAAAGGAAAAACATCTAGGTGATATTAATAAAAAGGGAAGACAAAGGTACAGTAGTTACATTGCAAAACAGGGGGTTTACCCGAAAATATATGTTTTAATTTGTTTAATCCCAGTGGGACAGAATCCTCTTTGCAGATTCTTTTATAGTGGTAGTGGATGGGATTTTTTTTCCCTTCATAGCCTCATTACAGCTATATAAAGTACCACAAAAAACACATCTACGTGATATTAATAAAAAGGGAAGAAAAAGGTACAGTAATTACATAGCAAAACAGTAGTTTTCCCCCCGAAAATAAATGTTTTAATTAGTTTAATCCTCTGGATCAGAAAGAGAATAGACCGCGCATTGCATCCTGGGTAGGAAGAGGACAGAACTATAATCCTAACCTCACATAATAGGCTGGCTTTTCGTAATTCTGCCCATTTAAAATATATGTACCCAATCGTGACTCTTAGACCATTGATATGGTCCATGTGAACTAGTTTGTTGAAGCTTATTCATTATGATGAGCGAGATCACGGCCGAGATCGCGGCCGTACCGGGCGATCGCCGTGTCGCGCACTGCGGACAGTTTTGAAAGCCACATTTAACATTCTCCACTGCACAAACTCCACCCCCGATAGCAAAAAGTGAATGTTTTTTTCTGGTTGGCCAGTCAGGGAGTCTCAGGGACCAATCAGAAGGCTGACAAACGGTCTATTGCTGTCTGTCTGACTGTCTGTACAGGAAGTGATGTCACATAACATACTTTTTATGCCCATATATGAGTCATTCTGTACCACATCTCCATGTTTAGGCAAACTCCACACAGAAAGGCCCTATCGCTCACACCCTAGGTTGGGTTGGCGTGTTCTCCCCGTGTCTCCTAGGGTTGATATCCTCACAAAAACATGAACAAACTCCCCCCAGAATGACAACAACTAGAATCATCAGAGAAACGCTGTGGTTGGCCAGATGGTCAAGAATTGGCGCGACCTCGCCCTTTAGGGCGAGGTTGCATGTCACCCTGAGGTCGCATATCACCCTCGGGTGTCTTACTAGTACAGTGTCATTAATATGTTTGACATGCTATCAGTAGGCTATTATTTTTGTGTAAAGGGCTGTCTACACGAAGCACTATATCGTTCACCACTGCCTTCATTATTACAGTAGTTGTAGTGTGGAATCTGTCATCTACTTGAAATAAAATGTTTTTTTTTTTTGTTGTTGTTGTTGTTTTTTGTTTTGTTTTTAAACTATACCTTTCTAGTTATTGTGATAGAGCTTGGTGTGGATAACCCGTATTATGGAAAGTCGCGTTGCAGCTGTATGTTAATTATGAGATGTTCTGCTGTTGTTTTCATATCTTTGTCAATGTATCCAAGAATTAAACATTTTAAATTGTACTCATGGTTTTCTGTCTGGAGTCAGTACAGGTCTCTATTTTCAGGGCTGTAAGCTGCTCACCGTGGTCAAACCACCTGCTGGGTTCACATGTTTATCTATATAGGCTACACACTGCATCTCATTCATGTCTATTTCAGAATAACCGTTGTTTATCTGTCATAGTCAAACCACTGTGTCCCACTGTTCACACGTTTGAGAACAACGTTTACAAGAACAGAGATGATGAAATGTTTTAAATAGACGCTGTGGTTCAATGTACCGTAGACACAAACAGCGACGGCTTCAGAGAATTAGGACTGGGGGGGGGGGGCTTTGGGCGTGCTGGCTTTTTTAGAGCAGGGGCTAATGCGTTTTGGCAACAAACAAAATATAATAATACTAATATGGCAAACGAGATTCTCTGGCATAGGGTATGGATAACTTAACAGACGAGATCATTGGCAGATAGATGCCAGATTCAAATCTGTGAGGTGATCGGATAGGCGTTTTGTGAAGCTGAAAACGCTTTCCAGCATAGTGACATACAGTACAGAACAAATCGCCCTTATAGTATAGTTTACATAGAAGTCAGTCAATTGTCTTTCACATATTATTTATATTTTATTTATTTATTCCATATACATTTGTGTGTGTGTGTGGGGGGGGGCTTGGGGGTGGGATAATTCTTCACTGTGCGGCTTCAGAATCAACAGAATTATGTTCCTCTAAAGTGAATAATTACAACTTCAAATACTAGAAGACCATATCTGTTACATCCCCAACTTTTTTTAGAGTTGATTTGAAAAATATTAACTACTACTGTATATCGATATGAATTAAAAGAGAAATATTCTCAATAACTGCTGAAAAAGCAGCTGTCTGGGTGTGACGAACCATGACATCAAGAGTGGAGGAAGTGAGGAAGTTGCTAGTTGTACATGGGTGGGTGACGTGACGTAACGTTTTCGCTGTCCTCGGTGTCAAACATGTATAAATAAAAAATATATTTGTCAAAAACCTTCTGAATATTGTGCAGGACATTAACACATTGACCGCCATTTTAACATTCACTGTAGGCTCCCCTGCCATTTTGTTTAAGCATTTTCTTCATATTTAGACATTTTTCCTAAATTCCCTGTTTGCACGAAAATGTCATACAGTGCATGGATTAAAAGAGGACATCCTCTAGTCTCTCCAAAAAATATTTTTTTGTATGTACGATGTAGCAATCTAGAGTTTTGGCCATTTCAAACCCCTTGTTTTTTCAAAATCCAGGTGGAAATTCAAAATAATTGGAGTTATTGACCTTTTTGTGAATGATCTGTTTTCAAGTGGATAACTCACTTGAGATGTGTCTTTATGGCTTCAGGCATTATCAGATAAGTGTACTAATGTAATTATGTAATAGGATTTATTTTTAGAATTTTCTGTTTAGAAAAATGCAGAGAAAAATATTTTTATTGGCTATATCTGACCAAAAAACTCACATACTATATTGCAGTATTTCTGTGAGTATTTCTGTGAGCCCCCACTTGGGGGCGCTTTCTCTCTGTCTCTGTGTGTCTGCTGGTTGTCTTTTGCTCTGTACAGGTGCACACACACAAATAGACATAAAAGGGGGCATGAGTCTTTTTTCTAACATGTCCTAGAATGTGAAAATAGCAGATCTACAAGCTCTACAAGCTCAACACATCGCTCTGAGACTGTGACACATTGAGAGCTTGTCATTCAATTTTATATGAGATACTTCAATGGTTTCCAGTGGAAATAAGCTTAGTCTTTTCATGGATCTCCTTTTAGTAGACCTTGTACCAGTGAACTGTACCGTCATGAAACTGTACCTTTTCCTATGCAAACTTCTAATAAAGTCTTCAATCAATCAATCAAAGTCGAGCTTGTAGATCTGCTATTTTCACATTCTAGGACATGTTGGAAAAATGTCTCCCCCTGCCCCTAAAAAAATCCTCTGCACTGCCCTGCTAAACAGCTCCTCTGCGTCTTTGCTCGTTAGTAACGACACTAGTTGATCTCTTGCTTTTTGGGAGGAGCGTGGTGGGGGAGCGTGGGAGTTTTGGTGGTGGTCCGTGAGAAGTGTTGGCTGGAGACCAGGCAGGGTAATGAGAGGACGGACCCCCTTCCAGGGACCACTTCACTTGTCTCTGACTCAACTGGATCGCGTCGTGAACTTTATGTAATCGGGCAGTTTTATTGATTGATTTTGTAAGAGTTGATTATCGTGTTCCCACTGCTCTGCGGAGCGAAGCGTTGGGCCCGCGGACCCCCTGTTAGAAAGCCGACCAGGGACCCCCCTTTGCAAAGGACCGCCTGGCGCCAATGGCCTGCTTGGCTGCTTGTGGACCATTACAAAACAATATATTATAGCCTGGATATATGGATTATAACCTGTGGATTCTAATCAACCATCATCATTCTCAGGTATGTTTTAGAAGCATTTATATGGCGAATTGGCGATAATTATTTTGTATCTAGAGAGAGAGAGAGAGAGAGAGAGAGAGACAGATCTCTGAATCAGAGACTCTGATAGCACTGTGCTGATCAGGACAGGGGGACCACTGAAACAGACAGTGGTCCGTGGACCACCAGCCAGCTAAGAGATGTTCACACACACACACACACACGCACACACACACACACACACACACACACACACACACACACACACACACACAGCTGTTCTCACACTTTTTTTTTCTTCTCTTTTTTTTCCGCCAGCCTTGTGTGCGCAAAATGCGTCACTGTGCCAGTTCACTGTGGGTTATGGGGAGATTTATATGCATTTGTATTGCAATTTATACATTATTACAGTCTTTTTTTCAAACACACTTACTTTGATGTGTGATATTTTAGGTTCTCTGTAAGATAAAAGGATAAAAATTTGTCACGAGCTGGGGGAGAGTGTAATTAAACATTACATTATATAAAAGCAAATTCTCGGGACTATCGGGCCTGGCGGGGAACGACATTGGGATTTTCTCGGGACTATCGGGGGAGGCGGGGAATGAGTTAAGCTTTATGTGAACTTACTCAAGATTAAAACATTTCATTCCTCATGTCTTCAGAATCTTCAACCAAACATGGCAAAACTCATATGGTGTGACTGTCCTGACCTTGTTTCTCAAAGTGGGAACTTGAATAAAACTAAGAAAAAGAATTGCTAAAAATCATTTGAAAATGAATTTAGGCTAAAAAAAATGTCTATTTTGAGCCTATATCTTTTCAAAGTCAAAGCATAATGTTTTCAGTCATTTCTGATCAAAAACATTTTGTCCCCCAACCCAAAATCATTTGGTGTGACACTAGTTTGGAAAAATTAAACAGGCAATTATTTGGACACCTATTGGCTAGAGAGGTCCTTCTTCTGTAAGGCTATTCAGCACTCCCAGCACAACTGCAAGACAGGTGTCTGAGGTGAGTTATGATTTTAACATTTTCATGAAATGCCATCTTGTTGAAACGTTCACAAACTCACCATTCTGGATGTCTTTTGGTGTGACACCTTTTCTTTAAAAAAAGCTTACGTTATTTGAAGTTTTGGTCATATTTCCATGTAGATCTAGGCTGCTTTGTTATAGCTAGCATGCTGTTAGCATGCTAATGTGTACATAGTAGCCTCAAGGTAAACCTAAATGCAGAAAACAGTAATATGGTGTGACACTTAATCATATGGTGTGACAGGTCTGCTTGTCACGCCATATGACTTGATTGTCACACCATATGATTTATACTGTATTTAACTACAGATATAACAATAAATAACAAAGTTCCATGTTTCTTTTGTACATTTAAACATTTGTTTTAAACATTTTTACATAAAATGTAATTTAGCTTCATTCAGTGATACTTCAAATTCATCAGACAGAGCAGAAACCCCTTCACAGAAACCTTAACATATTGTTTCAATCTAAACAATATTTTCTCTTTGTCTTAAACTATACATTCCATTTTCTTTTGTCAGCTGGAAAATGACAAGTGCTGAGAGAACGAGAAAGTACAGGGAGAAACTAAACAATGACCCAGCAAGGAGAGAGGAGCCAAAGGGGCGAGACTGCATTTTCTAAGAAGAGCAGGAGGTTGTCTGTGGCATAGCAGAACCACAACAAGGCAGCCGGTTTGCTACCCTCACCAAATACGACTGGCTGATGTACAATACAGTCTAAATGTATAATCTAATCTGATCTAATACTTTTGTACTTTCACTCACTGGACTGGACAGTGGACAGTGTTAAGGTAGGACCCGAGACAAAACTAGCGAAAATAGCTGATCTACAAGCGCTCAACACGTTGTGCTTGTAGATCAGCTATTTTTGCAGTTGCGCAACCCAGCACTCTTTAGCTAGTGGAGATGTGGTGTAATGTCATGATTCCTAATTACATTTGTTCAACACAAAATGCTGTGTTCAAGTTCAGGAGACTTCGGAAAAAAGCAATTTACCTGAATGCTGAGTTCTGTTTCCACTAATTGGTGTTAATAAAATGTTGCCTTGGCTCCAAGTGTGGCTATGCGCCTTATTGTCTCTTTAGGATCCTTCTGCCGTGGGCCGGCAGAAGACTTAGGTGTGTGTAGCATTCCTGTGCACATCCTCATCATCCATCTACTACTACAATTCTTTCTTATCCCATGTTAAAGCCCTACAATAATATCCTGTTCAGAAATATTAAGGCCATGTTATCCTGGGTAATTGTTTAATCAATCAGTAAAGTTCAGTACTCACTAATAGGTAGGTTAAACACAGTTTGTTTTGACACATGAAGATATGATCATACGGTGTGACACTAAATCATTTGGTGTGACATTCCAAATAGTGAAAAATCATACCTTTATTAATGATTAAACCAAAAAAATGTTTATGCATTACATAGAGAATATTATCAGGAAGAGTCACAAATATTTGTGTAATTTTAGAGAAAGTTTTGACAGAATACATTTAAAATATGTTGTAAGATCATGAACATGGGCCTCACACAGAGTGTCGATTATGAAAAAAACATACAGATATAATTAATTTTCAAAAAACTATAGTGGATCACTGGTTAGTTATGATAAAGGACTTTGATAAAGTGAGTAACTTAAGAAAGATGTACTCCATTTTCATTTTATGAACAATTATTTTCATGTCACACCATATGACGATTTTAGGCACAAGTACAACAAACTGCTGAATAAAGTCTGATTCCAATAAAATATCTAAAAACAGAATGTATTTCCATAAGGTTGAGAGTGAGTAGAACAAAAGTAAATAACTTTTATGCCTGCAATTTAAAGTTTTTTTAAAAACACATTTTTTGGGGCGTCACGTCACTGACCCACATGTTGACTGTACTGTAATATTGCCCTATAAATATCATGTTCTTTCAAAACCAGCTATATGTGTAAATGCTTTGGAAGCCTCTCTACTGTTTGAAATAAAATGTGAAATAAAATGCATATTGATGACTTATATCGTTGCATTTGCTTATCTTATTTGCTTACCAGGTTGTCTACTTCCACGCCTGACTTCACAAAATGTATGCTGGATGTTTTCTGAACATCAGGGCAGGGCTGTCCAAACACTAATTTCCAACATATTTATTGTTTATGAGAACCCCAAAATACAACATGGTACTGTTTTTCCACACATTTGAATTTCCAGCACTTATAATGAACACAATTATCCATCTCCTGCCACTGCGAAAGGGAAAAAACAGAACATCTATCTATATCTATCGATATAGATTCTATATAGACAGAGAAGACATACCGGTATAATTATTGCCTTTGTTTAATAAACCTGAATAGAGAGGATTTGATGAGAGTTGGCCATGAGCTCGTCTAGATCTATGGGGGCAGGGACTCATTGTCGACAAAGTAAATAGGGTCTCATTCTGTTGAAGGAATGATTGAGACATCGGAACATTAGTGTGAGAGATTAGTTGTGTTCTCTGGTTCTGCAGGGATATTAATTGAAGGAGGTGGATGGAGAGACAGAGGAAGGATGCTGGTAGAGATTAGTGGGCATGGTGTTAGCCATAAACCATTAAAGCAACAGATGGAATAGTACTAGTTCACATGTATTCTGCATCTATTACTGTTTGTGGTGAAGTTATCTGGGTGAAGGAGATGTGTGAAGCCAGGGTGAAAATATCACTGTCAGACAATCTGTCCATAGTAGGCCAAATGTCTGTCTAATGTTTGCTCTGTTCCGTGTGCATGTAATACAAGAAGAAAGAAGTCTGTTGGTCAGGTACTGTAGGATGACAGACAGACAGAGAGACATACCGGTAACAAACTGTTCTAATTTAAAGTGAATGGACTCAGTTTCTGTTCTTCTGTCAGCATTGAAACTTTACTTTGTTAACTTTATTTGTTCATATTAATGAACTCTGCAATAACATTACAGCGGTACAGTTGGAATGCAGTTTGCACATGTAACAACATGTAACAATGACACCAGATATTGCAGAAAAAAACTAAAACAATACATGTTCCTGTCATGTAGCCTTATCTCAAACAACAAAAAAACACAAGAAAGCTACAAAAGACCACAGCAATACAACTTCCTCCACAGAGTCCCACAGTCACACAGGGCACAGGGTCTCTGAATTTAAACACACGTCAATAAAGGCTATGAAAGGTGCTGTACAAAATGTCTTCTAATCTAAGATACCTCAGACCCTATTTCTATAAAAGTGTAGCCTACTTGCCTTGGTGTCTACATTGAACCATACAGCATCTATTTAAAAAGTATTCACCATCTCTGTTCTTGTAAATGTCATCCTAAAACGTGAGAGCAGAACAGTGAGGCACAGCTGTTTGACCATGACATCACCACATGTGCACCTAAACTCTCCAGAAATAGTGTGTGTGTGTGTGTGTGTGTGTGTGTGTGTGTGTGTGTGTGTGTGTGTGTGTGTGTGTGTGTGTGTGTGTGTGTGTGTGTGTGCACGTGTGCGTGCGCGCGCATGTGCGTGTGTGTGTGTGTGTGTGTGTGTGTGTGTGTGTGTGTGTGTGTGTGCGCGCACACGTGTGTGTGCGTGCGTGCATGCGTGCATACGTGCGTGCGTGCGTGCGTTCGTGTGTTAAAATGTTTAAAGGAGTAGTTCACCCCCAAAATGACACATGCCTAAGACAAAAATGTGATAACAATAATTGATTTACCCCCATTGATTCCGGATGGGTACCCAAAAGCATTTGAGTCCTCATCCGATATGGTGGTAAATTTACCCGAATTATTATTATTATTATTATTACCCGTAGTAGTATTTGTCTTAGGAATGTACACAAATACAAAAAAAGTATTGAACTCAAGTGTCAATAGCATGAGTAATCAATAAAGGGAAGAAAAATCTTTTTGGGAGTGAACTATTCCTTTAAAATATATGAGCTCACAATGCACCGCAATGCAATGCTTTGTGAGATTGTAAATCGTTTGTTTTTAAATTGCTCATGCATACAGGGTTAAAGTGGTTAAACTGATTTTGAACCCCACATTGAGAACCACTGTGTGCAGTACAGAAAAGCATGGATGCAGGACAGCTCACATCAGTCTTCCTCACTCTCCTTCAGTCAGGACTCTGTTCTCATGATCACCTGTAACACAACCACACACACAAAACTCATGTCAATATGAAGAACAACCACATGCATACATGAACAAACACCAAAAATAACCCAAAGCTGTATTCTGAACTGTTGTTCTCTAAGCTGTTGATCTTAAATATTTTCTGTAGTGTTCCTGTCTTCTCTACTGTACCTTCCATGCTGGCCTCCATTCCTCCTCTCCTCTGTGGTGGTGGGTTCGTCACTGCCTCTTATCACTGGTTCTACTGTTTCTACTGGCAATAATCCTCTGGACAAGACTTACCGGTATGGAGAAATAATTACTACATATTATACTATGTACTGTACAGGAAACCTCATTGTATCTCCCTCCATCTCTTTTCAGTTATGGATTTCATGTTTTTTATCTGTCTGTCTGTCTGTCTGTCTGTCTGTCTGTCTGTCTGTCTGTCTGTCTGTCTGTCTGTCTGTCTGTCTCTCTCTGTCTCTCAGAACATCCTGTTTTATTCTCTACCACAGTCAACACAAGAAACAGACAGTATGAAACAGTGTCCCTAACAAGCACAGAGAGGAGAAAGGTAATTGTATTTGTTTGTATTTGTATATTTATATTGTATTGTATACAGTACAGCTGGATTGCTGGATGGATGTGGGAGGTGAGTTGGAACGTAACCTTCCGCTACGGTAGCTAGATATACTGTATGTAGGTAGTTACGTACATACAGTAGGTAGATATAACTACCTGAGTATATCTACCTATGTACTGTATGTACTGTTGGTAGTGTAGATAGATGAATGTACCTTTCCTCCTCTCAGCACTGGATAGAGACGCTGGCTGCGGCATCCTCTGAGATTCCCGCTCTGAGAGAGAGAGAGAGAGAGAGAGAGAGAGAGAATAGGTAATATAGTAACAATGATTTAGTTCACAGAGGAGAGGAGACAGGGTTAGGACAAGGGAAGAGACGTGTAGACAGACAGACAGACAGACAGACAGACAGACAGACAGACAGACAGACAGACAGACAGACAGACAGACAAAAACAAGAAATCCATAACTGAAAAGAGATGGAGGGAGATACAATGAGGTACTGTACAGTACACAGTATAATATGTAGTAATTATTTCTCCATACCGGTAAGTCTTGTCCAGAGGATTATTGCCAGTAGGACCAGTAGAACCAGTGATAAGAGGCAGAGACGAACCCACCACCACAGAGGAGAGGAGGAATGGAGGCCAGCCTGGATGTCTGAAACAGATACAAATCACAAACACCTTTGTTGATGCTGGATACTTGGATACTATTTGCACCTTTGCCCTGCTCATATCTCCGCATCAGTATATAGGGCTTGTTTGTTTATTGTATGACATCACGCCACATCATCAGCTGTGGACTCTGTGATGTCATCGTATCGCATCAGTATATAGGGCTTGTTTGTTTATTGTATCGTATCTCCATATATGGCCATCTCCGTATATGGAGATATAAGTCGTCCATGCCCAAGTATGGGCTGGTGAGGTCAGACTTTGTGTGATGCGTAGGTTATCTCCATATATGGAGATTCAACATTCCAGGCAATGCTCTCTTCCCTGGTGAGAATTGCCCCTTTATATAGGGCTTGTTTGTGTATTGTATGACATCACGCCACATCATCAGCTGTGGACTCTGTGATGTCATCGTATCTCCATATATGGCCATCTCTGTATATGGAGATATAAGTCGTCCATGCCCAAGTATGGGCTGGTGAGGTCAGACTTTGTGTGATGCGTAGGTTATCTCCATATATGGAGATTCAACATTCCAGGTGTAACTATGGCTACCCGTATGACGTGAGAGGTGGAGGTTGTGATATTTGTGGAGATAAGCGACCAACGGTCGCTTATCTCTCGATTAGGGAGTCTTACTGGTTATTATATGCTTGCGGAAAAGCTTGCACAAGCGTTTTAAGATCAAATATGATTGTATGCGTGTGCGTGCGTGCGTGCGTGCGTGCGTGCGTGCGTGCGTGCGTGCGTGCGTGAGTGCGTGCGTGCGTGCGTGCATGAGTGCGTGCGCGTGTGTGTGTGTGTGTGTGTGTGTGTGTGTTTTTAGTCAAATATGTTCCATCTCACCTCTCACACCCATCCAGCTCTCTGGTGACTCTCCAAGGTCAGAGATGTTACACTTGTAGAATCCTTCATCAGACTTGTGAACACTGTGGATGGTCATCTGTCCTGTAGACTCTGTCCTGATGAGGGATCCATCTTTATAGAAATCAGCTGGGAGGTCAGAGGATGGTTTACCAGTTGTCTTGTTCTTGTACCAGCAGTGCAGTGTGACATCACTTCCTTCCATCACAGGAAGCACAGGGCTCTCCAGGATCATAGCATCATCTGAACAACATGGGAATGATAAACAGTGTGTTTAAATGTACTGCCAATGCCTGACAGACACTTTATTGCATTTCTATTCATTCATTCTCACCAGTCACAGTAATGTTGACAGCATTGCTCCTTCTCTTTCCATCTCCAGATTCACACCAGTACACCCCACTATCTGCATCGAAGAGTCCATTGATGGTGCAGGAAGACTCTTTTGCTGCCCCCCAGTCAGTAGGACATGTTTCAGCTTTGCCCTTGTGGTCCCTCATCAGCCTCCGTCCATCAGAGCCTGTAGACCCCTCACAGCTGAGAGACAGACGATCAGAACGAAAGAACTGCAGCCTGTTTGGTTCAACGCTGAGGACAAGTTGTTCTGAGAGACAGAGAGAGAGAGAGAGAGAGACAGACACACAGACAATGAGAAGGAAATGATACAGAGAAGGAGAAAATAAGTCAGAGAAAGTTTTGGAGAGATACAAACAGACACAAACACAAACACAGAGACGTACAAAGAGACAAAGCAGAAATCAAAAAAAGGAGAGGCAATCAGAAGAAAGAAAGACAGGGAGATGATAATATGTGAATAGAATACATAGACAGAAAGATAGCAACAAATAAAGAGAGATATCGTAACTGAAGACAGAGTTCCAACTCACCTCCCACATCCATCCAGCAATCCAGCTGTACTGTATACAATACAATATAAATATACAAATAAAATACATACAAATACAATTACCTTTCTCCTCTCTGTGCTTGTTAGGGACACTGGCTGTTTCATACTGTCTGTTTCTTGTGTTGACTGTGGTAGAGAATAAAACAGGATGTTCTGGGAGACAGAGAGAGAGAGAGACAGACAGACAGACAGACAGACAGACAGACAGACAGACAGACAGACAGACAGACAGACAGACAGACAGACAGACAGACAGACAGACAGACAGACAGAGAGAGACACACAGACAATGAGAAGGAAATGATACAGAGAGGGAGAAAATAAGTCAGAGAAGGTTTTGGAGAGAGACAAACAGACACAAACACAAACACAGAGATGTACAGAGAGACAAAGCAGAGATAAAAAAGGAGAGACAATCAGAAGAAAGAAAGACATGGAGATGAAAATATGTGAATAGAATACATAGACAGAAAGAAAGCGACAAAGTAAGAGAGATATCGTAACTGAAGACAGAGTTAACTCATAAAAATGTTAAATAAAGAGTATGCTTGCACAAGTGTTTTAAGATCAAATATGTATTGTATGCATGTTTCATGAATGATGCCTATTATATTCTTAGTTTAATAAACTATGTTCCATTTCACCTCCCACATCCAACCAGCAATCTAGAAATATAGCCTATACAATACAATATGCATATTGTCGTTGTCGGGTGAAAACCTTGTATGTCCAAAACCGTTCGTTTGGCATTTATCATTTTAAAAATGATTTAAACTAGGGAAAACAGCTGATCTACAAGCACACACCGCCTCACGGTGCGAGGCGTTGTGTGCTTGTAGATCGGCTGTTTTCACTACTTTTGTGCGACGGTCTTGTATGATGAAGCAGGGTTTTACTTTGCGAAGGAACATACACATTTGAAACTTGGAGATACGAGGTTTCCAGCCGACAATGATGATATACAAATACTAAATACATATAAATGAAATTACCTTTCTCCTCTCTGTGCTTGTTAGAGACACTGGCTGTTTCATACCGTCTGTTTTTTGTGTTGACTGCAGTAGAGAATAAAACAGGAAAAATAAACACGTGTGTGTACGTGCGTGCGTGCGTGCGTGCGTGCGTGCGTGTGAGAGAGAATGTTAGATGTTAGATGTTGAGTAATTTACTTTTTTAGAAAATATTGTTCATCTCACCTCTCACATCCACCCAGCTCTCTGGTGTCTCTCCAAGGTCAGAGATGATACACTTGTAGAATCCTTCATCAGACTTGTAAACACTGTGGATGGTCATCTGTCCTGTAGACTCTGTCCTGATGAGGGATCCATCTTTATAGAAATCAGCTGGGAGGTCAGAGGATGTTTCACCGGTTGTCTTGTTTGTGTAACAGCAGCGCAGAGTGACATCACTTCCTTCTGTCACAGGAAGTACAGGACTCTCCAGGATCACAGCATCATCTGAACAACATAGGAATGATAAACAATGCGTTTAATTGAACTACTGCCAGTGCCTCACTGCCTGGTGAGGTGACAGACACTTTATTCTTCATCACACAATATGCAATTATTTTAATTCCTCCTCACCAGTCACAGTGATGTTGACAGCATTGCTGCTTCTCTTTCCATCTCCAGATTCACACCAGTACACCCCACTGTCATCAATGAAGGGTCCATCGATATTGCAGGAAGACTCTTTTGCTACCCCCCAATCTGTAGGACATATTTCTGCTTTGCCCTTGTTGTCCCTCATCAGCTTCCGTCCATCAGAGCCTGTAGACCCCTCACAGCTGAACGACAGACGATCAGAGCGAAAGAACTGCAGCCTGTTTGGTTCAACGCTGAGGACAAGATGTTCTGAGAGACAGATAGAATGAGAGAAAGAGAAAGATACAGACAATGAAAAGAAAATGATACAGAGAGGGAGAAAAGGAGACAGAATGTGTTGGAGAGAGAGAGACAACAACCACAAACAGAGAGACGTACGGAGAGACAAAGTAGAGAGCAAAAGAAGGAGACACAATCAGAACAAAGAAAGACAGGGAGATGAAAAGATGTGAATAGAATACGGGAAAAAAGAGAGAGATACTGTAACTGAACAGTCAGAGTTAACACATAATTATCTTTTAATAAATGTTTAATAAAGAGTATAAAGCTAATACTGTACTGCCTCTTACCATTGTGGGGAACAGGATCAGAAGGATCATTCTCAGCATGTACAGTCTGCATCATCAATAGATTGAATCCTGCACAGAGAAAAGTAACATATTTACACACACTTACGGTACACACATTTGCTCGTGGCAGTAGAGGCATAGCATGTGTTAAGTGCCTTAGATAAATGCACTATAGAAATGCAGACCATGTATCATTTGTATGCACAAAGTGTTTCTCCTTGATTCTTTTATCAGATACAGTATCAGGATCCATGAATATTTGTCTTTAGAGGTGTTTTGTTATGCTGTTTTCAAAACATAATGATTCGTGTGATATCTTTTATATACTTTTATTGCAATAATTTCATATTGACATGTTCATGTTGCAGTAACACATCTCACATCTTTGCGTTTGTCTTGTTATTAATCTAGAGCAGGGGCCTTCAACGTTTTTTCAGGCCAAGGACCCCTTTGCTGAGTTAGAGATGGAGCAAGGACCCCCATTACTACATATATTTGATTCATGTTAAATGTGTGTTTTCAGACATTCAACCACTTAAACCCTTAATTAATAGGCCTACTTTGTAAACTTGACCTTTGGCTCTGTACTTATCTGCTTTTTTTTCCCCCTCTCACCGAAAATAGTTGATAGACAAGCTCACAACGCATCTGTGAGCTTGTAGATCTGCTATTTTCGGCTAATGTTCCCCACAGAACAGGGATGCAAGGGTTCAAGTCCCTAACACAGATTTGGTGTTAGGCCGTAGTATCTCTGAGGACCCCCTAGGGGTCCCAGACACTCTGTTGAAGACCCCTGATTTGCAGATTATTACTCTGAATTAGAGCCCGACCGATACCATTTTTTCCGACCGATACCGATATCCGATGTTGGAGAGTGCTAGAGCACCGATACCGATACCGATACCGATGTTTTGTAAAAATCATTTTTTATTCATTTAAGATCATTTAATTGACTGCTCGCCCCTCGGATAAATGGTCAGATTATTGCTTTTTTTGTGCTTTTCATGTCAAACTTTGAGTTTGGTCGCAGTTATCAATTTCTATTGCTTGTTGGATAATAATACTCTTTTAATTTGGGGGTTCTGCTGTGTTTTGTCTCGTTTATGAATTAATATGTGTCTTTTATCCAAACGTAAAGTTTGATTCGCTCATGGATTCGCACGGCGGCTCTGCAAAGTGCATACAGCCGCCATGCATTGCCAAGCAATTAAACAACACAAGTTCTATAGTCTATAGTCAGACATCTATATTTCTCTGTGGATTTTCAAATAGGCCTACACCTTCCTCCACCGCAACATGAAAAATCAGAGTTAGACAGTGCATGTGGTGAGTGAACAACACAGGAGAGGCAGCAGCTCCAGTAGTGTTGGCTTGCATCTTGGACTATTATACTGCACTCTGCTGGATAATTCTGGTATTGCCCACACATAGACCTATATAACTCAGGGTTTCATGCTCTATCCGCAGACACGTTACAGACAATTAATATAAATTAATATATAAAATATATCGGATATCGGTGGAATAATTCACCGATACCGATACCGATACCGATTGCTCCAAAACGACCGATATATCGAATTGACCGATGGACAGGCATGAGCTGCTACCTAGACAATCAAAATACAGCCCTAAATGTTAAATACATTTGGCTAAAGTGAAGACAACAACATTGAGGTATAGAGAGTTGAGTCAGTGACTCAGTACTCACCCAGCGTGACGTGAGACAGAGAGTTGAGGTCTTCATGCTGTCTGTCTGCTGAATGCCTCAACACTAAAACTACACTCTAGATACATTCTGCTTCCTCTTCCTGTTCAGCTGGAGAGGCCAGCCTATTACCATGCAGCACAAACATCTAACTATAAAGTGTGCTCCAAGGAGCACAGGTATTCGCCAGGTCAGGTAGGATATAGTGGGCCAGCAAAGTTTAGAATGTGCCAATCAGGATGAAACTCTGGCATCCAGGGTGTGTGTTCACAGTTTAATGTCGATCGGGCCTACGGTGGCAGATTTACTGTTCACAGACGGACGGACAGGCAGACAAACAGACAGACTGACAGACAGACAGACAGACAGACAGACAGACAGACAGACAGACAGACAGACAGACAGGGTGCAAAATATAGTCTCTCAGAGACAAAAACTCTGTCACCAGCACAAATATGTATTTCTGTTTATCTGTCTATTTACACGTCTCCTCCCTTCTCCCCTCCTGTCGTCGCCTCTCCTCTCTATTACTATGTCTGCCCACTGTTATTACTATATGGACTCTCTCTCTCTCGCTCTCCCTCTCTCTCTCTCTCTCTCTCTCTCTCTCTCTCTCTCTCTCACTCTCACTCTCACTCATGATTATGATACTGTGTGACTGTGGTTTCACACTCCTTGTAGGCCAATTGATGATGACATTCCACCTCAATTTATTTCTAATCGACATCGTTGTAGTGCTATAACACATACAGTCATACAATCTTAATTTTCGGTCATACAACCAAATGCAACTCCTCATAATATATGCCATGGCCATTTCCGACTAACTAGATGTCCACTATTTTACATTTTCTTGAAAACACAGCTTTTGCTCTACTACTCATTGTGAGAGTAGTAGCATGACACAATCATCTCTGGAGTCATGTAATAAATCATTCAGATTGTCGATTGGCTGCCAAAATTTGGGGCAGGGGAATATTTTACACCTAAAGTATGAACAATGAACGATTGTTTCTACCACAAATTTGGGTCCCACACAGGGGGGCTGAGGGGTTGAAAATGGGTGTTTTGCTGCCCCCTGCAGTCACCATGCTGACAATTAACCTTGTGAAAAAGCGAATAAATAAATCCTATCAAGACAGCAAAGAGCTACACATGCACAAATGACTTTCTTCAATGATAACAAAAAGCAACATATAGGCCTACAATCTGTAGGCTGCATTACAATCAGATACATAATCCACAACACAGAACAACTGAATAATGGTAGGCCTACACACATTGTAAATAATGTAATAATATTTTTACTGCCTTGATCTGACAGGATCGCACACAGAGACAGCGAGCGGGTCTAATGTCCAAATTCAATAAACTGGTTTATTATACAGTAGACGGTTGCTGAGTGCGGACACTTTCTCACAGTAGGAGACATTACAACAGAAGGAAAGGGAACAATCCTCAAAGTAACTTCAGGTAGGCCTACTGTACACCATTTTTTCGTACTCTAACATACTGATATGTAGGCCTACTACTGTACTCTGTACTGTATTTTATAGTCTAAGAAAACATGTAAGCAAGTGTTTATTAAGGGATAATGACAAGAAAGAGGCGCAGTGGCGCACTGTACCTGAATGAACATAAATAGATAGATACCTTGGTGGGGCGGCATAGCTCAGGGGTAGAGAAACCGTTATTAGACCATTATTAGAGCACAAAGGGTTCCCGAAGGGTTCCCAGTTCGAATCCGGGCTCCCCCTGAGTTAATGTCGAAGGGTCCTTGGGCAAGACTCTGAACCCCTAATTCACCGTTTGTCAGCCTTCTGATTGGTCCCTGAGACTCCCTGACTGGCCAACCAGAAAAAAACATTCACTTTTTGCTATCGGGGGTGGAGTTTGTGCAGTGGAGAATGTTGCTTCAGGCTTTCAAAAACTGTCCGCTCTGCGCGACACGGCATTCGTCCAGTACGGCCGCGGGCGGTGATAGCGATCTCGCTCATCATAATGAATAAGCTTCAACAAACTAGTTCACATGGACCTTATCAATGGTCTAACTAGTTACGATTGGGTACATATATTTTAAATGGGCAGAATTACGAAAAGCCAGCCTATTATGTGAGGAGAACTATAATCTGGCTCTCCTCTTCCTACCCAAGATGCAATGCGCTTTCTCTTTCTATTTCTATTCTCTCTCTGATCCAGAGGATTAAACTAATTAAAACATATATTTTCGGGGGAAAACTAGTGTTTTGCTATGTAATTACTGTACATTTTCTTCCCTTTTTATTAATATCACGTAGATGTGTTTTTTTTGGTACTTTATATAGCTGTAATGAGGCTATGAAAAAATAAAAAAAATCCCATCCACTTCCACTATAAAAGAATCTGCAATGGATGATTCTGTCCCACTGGGATTAAACAAATTAAAACATGTATTTTCGGGGAAACCCCCTGTTTTGCAATGTAACTACTGTACCTTTGTCTTCCCTTTTTATTAATATCACCTAGATGTTTTTCCTTTGGTACTTTATATAGCTGTAATGAGGCTATGAAAAAATAAAAAAATCCCATTCACTGCCACTATAAAAACAATCTGCCCAGGGTCAAATGTCCCACCATAGTATAACAGGGCAGAATGGGGCGGGATTTGCAAAAGCCTGAATTGGGGCGGGATTTGCAAAAGCCTGAATTGCTCCCCGTGAGCAGGTTGGTGCCTTGCATGGTTTCCTCCGCCACCGGTGTATGAATGTGTGCGTGAATGGGTGAATGTAATGCACATTCTCTGTAAAGCGCTTTGGATAAAAAGCGCTATATAAATGCACCATTTACCTTTACCAGTAAGATTCCCTAATCGAGAGATAAGCGACCATCAGGTGACTCAGGTCCCATACACAAACTTTAGAAGGCAATGGAATTTCTTAGATATGCCCATTTAAAAATGTATTTATTTAATCATTTAGAAAAATCATTGAGTTTGTTTTTAATGCATGAAGATGTTTGGATTTTTGGGCTAAAAACTAAATGTAGTGAACCAAACATTAAGGAAAATATCACACACACACACACACACACACACACACACACACACACACACACACACACACACACACACACACACAAACACACAAAAGAGAACAACAAATGGGTCAGTGTTTGGGAACCGATGCTTCTAGATCCTGTCTTGTCTTTTACTTTATAGGTTACTTAGAAAAATACAAAATACATTTGCTCAGGATTGGCAAACTCATTTTAAATCACATGCCGTATTGCTCAAAATTCTACTGGCCAAACATTTTGAGCATGTGCAAACGTGCATGCGCGCGCGCGCGCACACACACACACACACACACACACACACACACACTTACTTGACTGTCTTTGTCAACCCCAAGTCCGTTTATAAATACTTTGTGTCAGTTAAGTTATATAACCAGCCAGTCAACGGATACGATTTGAAACACAACTTTCGCAAGTGAGACGGATTTTTTGATTGAATTAATGAACCAACCACGCTCACCTCGAGACTCGAATCGCTCCCTTCTCTCCAATCTGGTGATTAATCAATAACCAACAGGATTTAATATTGTCCGTCTTTTGCTGTCTGTTTAAAGTGTGACTGTGCGAGGCGCTGTATAAATATGATTGACATAAAACCTGAGACGCCATTCTCACCCCGACGATGCCCCAGAGAGAATGAACGTCTTTGAATGAATGTCTTTTAGGCTAAACCCCAATTTGAACAACACGTTTGTTTATTTAGCCCATGACAGTATTGTGCTACTGTAAACCTTTCTGTAATGCAACTTTGGGTACTTAGAAGAGCCGTATATAAAGATGAGCTATTGTGGAGATGATATACCATATTTGTTTTAAATGCGGGTTGCGGGGCGGGTGGATTCGTTGATTTGTATATTGTTCTGCGGGCGCGGGCAGGCGGGTTACGTTCCGTGTGGGCTGTGGGCGGTGCGGGCTATGAAAAAAAGCTGACCCGCGCATCACTATCTTGTAGTCTATGCATGGTTTATAGGCCACCCATTGAGTGTATGTGAGACTGAATTCTTTTACTGCTGTTTCTGTCTGTAAACAGTAACACCATAGAACACTTTGCCTGCATACACTCAAATTGGGGGTCACCTAGAGTAGGCCTATTTCTTGAAAATAAGAAACACGTTCTTTTCTCCTCTTTACTTTGTTTCTCTTTACTTTGTTTCTCTTCACTTTGTTTCTCTCATTCTCTTCCATTTTACTCCAATTTTACTTTACTGTTCTTCTAACCAACTCTCCTCCAAGCTCTCTCTCTCTCTCACTCAGTGTAAAATGTGTGTAGCTCACTCCTCTACCACAACAGGTGTGGTCAACAAAATGTGATTAAAAAGAACCCTGATGAAACAAGTGACAAATAATTAGGAACTTGCAACACATAAAACACACTTAGAGCGCCCCCAAGAGGGCAAATACAGAAACATTGTAACAATGGCTTGACTGCAGTTACAAAGACAGTTGTGATGAGAGATTAAAATACGATTAGGCAGTTTTGGTGGCTCCAACCTTTCCATCAATAAACCAGTTGAAATCAAATATTAGTCGACACAAATGTAGAATTCCTGAAGCATATTCTATTTCTAAATACGCAAATCACCTATTATTTTAATGAAGACAAAGTGTAGAAGTATACAACAGACTGGGGGATTGAGAAGAGTATTAACTGGCTCATCTTTCACAACAAAGCTGCATGCTAGTGGTAGTGGAATATAGAAGCAAGAGATATACATTTAATGGTTGCTATGTGTGTAAAAACCATGTGTAAAGTTAATGGCAATATTGAAGAAAAAATCATAAAAATAAGGAAAATGTAATTGGGCACAATGATTTAAAATCTTAACATAACATTTTGGATTTAAAAAAGGGAGGAAAAACTTTCAAATGTTCAATGAGTAATTGCATTCAATAGTAAGTAATGCTGAGGTGTTTTTATTGTTGTATTTTGTATTTTCAGATCTCCATGATGTTTGACCTGAAGAATGGACTGTCTCTTCATTCTATCATCTGTGTGTTCATGTTCCATCATGCTGTTGTCTTTCTTCTGCTGACAGTTTGTGTACAAGGTGATTCACTTTGTGAATGTTATTGTTCATTGATACAGTGATAGGCTACAGAATATTTATCTTATACGAGAAATAGTTATTGAGGCAAACTCAGCACCAGGCAGAACCCTGTTCAATCAACACATTGATCTCTTCCACCAGGTGAGACTCAGGTGGTCGCTCCACATCAGCCAACAGTAGCAGTAGGCCTACTCGGTGATGACATCATTCTGCCATGCCAACTGAATCCAATCATCAATGCTGTTGATCTCACCCTGGAGTGGAGCAGACCAGGCTTCACTCAGGTTGTTTTCGCACGTCGAGAAGGCAGGGAACTGGTTAATATGAAGAACCCAGCCTTCACTGGAAGAACATCTTTGTTCATAGAGGAACTGCAGAACGGCAACGTTTCCCTCAAACTGTCCAAGGTGAAGATCTCAGATGAAGGGAGATACAGATGCTTCCTTCCTACGAAGAAGACAGAGGCTTATGTTCAGCTGGTTGTTGGTAAGTAGACTAATCTAGATCAATTATCATATTCTGTCTCATTTTACTATTTTCACAACATTATGAAGGCTGTCTAGAACAGCATTATTTGTCTGTATGACCCCAGATAATTTACCCATGAGGGCTCAGGCCGTTAATTGATGTCACTCACAAAACATTAACTTGTACAGTGCCATACTGCCTGCTGTAACTCATAATGTGAACCGGAGTCAAATGTCTTGCATGTAAAGCATGTTTGGCCACTGAAATTTGATTCTGATGACTTCAAACTGGGTAGCACTTTAAACGAAGGTGCTGTTAATAAACATTTATTAACATATAATAAATATTTATTAACAATTAATAAAATCATTTATTAATGTTAATAATTGTATCTATAAGACAGTTATTAATGTTTATAAGGAATTTAATAAACATTTATTAACAGTTAAGAGGATGTTAATAAGACAATTTATAACTGTTAATAAGTGCTTTATAAGACACTTATTATTTCTTTATAAACATTTGTAAGGCATTCAATAAAGTTAATAGTAGGTTTATTAGACATTTATTAACTTTTAATTGCTTATTTCTAAGACACTTGAAAAAACGTTTTCATTTTTCTAAAACGTTTTTAAGGAATTAATAAACATTCATAAACTGTTAATAACCTTTAATAAAAGTTATTAAGATATTTACACAGCATTAAGTAACAGTTTAATAGATGTTAATAATATATGTACATAGCATTAATTAACCGTTATGAGTTTACTGAACCGTTGGTAAGGGAACTAATAAACCTTAATAAATTGATAATATATTAAGGTTACTAAAAAAGGGTCTTATAAACGGTAACAAATCCTTATTAGACGCTTGAAAACCAAATTTATTCTTAATAAATGTTTATAAGAACTGTAAAAATCATTAATAATATTTATTAAATGTTAACACGTTAATAAGATATTTATAAAGCTTTACTTAACCGTTAACAGGTTACCCTAACCTAACCGTTGGGAAGGGATCTAATGAAAATTAATAAACTGTTTATAATATATTATAAAACTGTTAATGGGGTATGAAATAGTCTTATGCACTTGGGGGGTAAAGAGGAACGGTCATTTACTATAATTAAACAAACCTTTATAATGTGTTTTATTAACTAAAAAAAAGACTTATAAACATCAACAACTTGTTAACAATGTCTTTATTAACACTTAAATAGGCAGGAACAGTCATCTATAAACATTTATAAACAGCTAGTTCGTTTAAAGTGGGAACAGTCATCTATAAGCATTTATAAACCTCTTACAACAAATAAACAGTGTCTTATTAACAATAACAAATACTTAACAATGCACTTATTAAAGTGTGAACAGTCATCTATAAACATTTATAAACAGCTAGTTCGTTTAAAGTGGGAACAGTCATCTATAAACATTTATAAACCTCTTACAACAAATAACGGTGTCTTATTAACAATAACAAATACTTAACAATGCACTTATTAAAGTGTGAACAGTCATCTATAAACATTTATAAGTTCGTTTAAAGTGGGAACAGTCATCTATAAACATTTATAAACCTCTTACAACAAATAAACGGTGTCTTATTAACAATAACAAATAAATAACAATGCACTTATTAACTCATTGAGTGCCAATCCCGAACTAGTTCGGCTTTATTAGCGTATCGTAGAGTGCCGATCCCGAACAAGTTCGGCTTTTAAAAAAAAAAAAAAAAAAAAAAATTGAAATTTTTTTTTTTGATTTTTTTGACCCCATCAAATCTGGTGAACATGATTTCAATCGCGATTTTGCATGTTCCACCCCCATACAACCCCATCTAACATACAGGGCAGCCATTTTTGTTTACATTACATGTAAAACATAATGGCGATTATCTCAAGAATGCCTGAACGGATTTCCAATCGGATTTTTTTGTTTGAAAGCTGTGAACAAACTGCACAAATCCACTCCAATGCAATCCAGGATTGCATTGGATTTTTTAGAGCTCATTCTTCTCTGTTTTTTTCCCATGCATGAGGTGTGCAAGGTTTAATCATGGCTAAGTTGACGAAAATAAGGCTTCTAAAATGCTTGGTAGCCAATAGCTAACTTCAAGCTAACTTCATCCTCTTCCTGTACATGCACAAAGGAAAGTGTTCAGGCAAATCATGGCTCCAGGGCTTGGGCATGCATTACCAGCATATCTCTATTATTCTCTGGTCACTGGGCGCCCTCTAGTGGTGATAGGCTGGCACTCAATGAGTTAAAGTGTGAACAGTCATCTATAAACATTTATAAACAGCTAGTTCGTTTAAAGTGGGAACAGTCATCTATAAACATTTATAAACCTCTTACAACAAATAAACAGTGTCTTATTAACAATAACAAATACTTAACAATGCACTTATTAAAGTGTGAACAGTCATCTATAAACATTTATAAACAGCTAGTTCGTTTAAAGTGGAACAGTCATCTATAAACATTTATAAACCTCTTACAACAAATAAACGGTGTCTTATTAACAATAACAAATACTTAACAATGCACTTATTAAAGTGTGAACAGTCATCTATAAACATTTGTAGTTCGTTTAAAGTGGGAACAGTCATCTATAAACATTCATAAACCCTTTAACAACAACTAAACAGTGTCTTATTAACATCAACAAATTGTTAACAATGCACTTATTAACGATTAGACATTTCACATCTAACATTGCCAGAATACATTGTTACACAAGTTGATTTACCAATTATCTTACCAGGGAAGGATTATGTGGGGAAACAACAATCAAATGTGAAAGAATGATGGCATATAAAAACAATGTTTTAACCAAGGAAGCACTTACATTATTTGTTTTCCCTATAGAACCTGCCTTACTTTTGTGCAAGTTCTCTACTATAGAATAAACACTACAATATTAAAGGACCACTTCACCGATTTACACCCTTTTTTGTTCATATACTTGGTCCTAACTAATGCTCATTATGTTTTGCTATCATTGGCTGTGAACAGTTCAGACACCGGCCTACTAGTGACATCCTATTCCACGGACAGGACCCTAACGAAGCAATTATGGTCCTAAGGGTCAAATTCGTTCTCCTGCTATACCACTAAAATGTGGAACACCCTACTGAAGGCCTTAAAGGAGTGCAAATCCCTAACGTGCTTTAAAACGGCCCTGAAAAACCACTTACAGGCGGCAGCTGCTCTAAACTGGTAACAACTATCCTGTCCTAACCTTACCTCCCCCCACCCCCAGACCCTCCTATTGTAAATAACTTTTGCACTGTTTTTGTTTCTTTTGTTTACAAGTGCTTTTCTGATATAGATCTACTGCACAGTACTGTGTTCTATCTGTCTGTCATTCAATGTTATGAGTTAAAGAGAAGGATCTCAACGGAAATAAGCATCGCCTTACCAGAGTTTCCTTTTTGTTGACCTTGTATCAGTGTTATGAAACTGTACCTTTTCCTATGCAAAATTTCTAATACATAACTCAATCAATCAATCATCGATGGGAAAGTTATTGTGGGCATTCTATTCCTGGAAAGATCGCATGATGAAAAAGTAGACATTGTGTTTTAAAAACTATGACAACAATGATGTCACTGGTAGGCAGGTGTCCACAGACATTGACAGAGTAGATAATGTTTTTTTTTTTTTCATTTTGAGCATTTGTGTGTTCCAATTAGGCTATATGAACATGGAGAAAATGTTGCCAGTTGACTAAAAGGTTGTGTCCAATTTGGGTATTAAAATAAATGCCAATGCATTCCTCCTACTGATGTTCTATCCTACTGGCTCATCTGCCAGTGCAGAGCCTCCATCAGAAGGACATCCTCAAATTCAAGTGGAAATTGAATCATATCATATTTGCTAGTAGTATGAGACAAAACATCAAGATGACCGGAGCTTGGCGTGCAGAAAGTCACTTTCACCATTTATCTTACTTTTTACTGGCACAAACAGAAGTAGTAATATTTTTGGTCTAGTGACTTCCTTTGCAACTAATATAATATCAGTCCAGTTTGTGTACAACTATCGCCGTACACTTCTTCCTCCTGCCATCGCTTGAAGGCGAGGAGCTTGAGGAATTTGAGGCGAAGGTGGCAGAGGTCAAGTAGCTGGACTCGGACGGTGACTTGAAAGAGGTTGGAGACTCATTTCTTGGTGCTTCTAGATGCTGCGACAACAAAATACAAAATGTACATTAATAGAAGGTTCGGAGTCTTTCAGCATTTTAGACATGTTTTGTTCATAAATATGTTACAGTTCAGTATTTCTTTCTTTTCTTTTTTTTTCACCGCCACCATGAAGCTGATTTGAACATTTTAAACTGGCATTTCTTCCTCTGCCTAGGGAATGTGTGTGCAATATTTCACTTGCATTGCACTCTGTGTTCATGATTTGAGGCATTTTGTTCAAAAGGGAGCACACTTGCAAACTTTGGAAGCCAATCTTAGCCAAACAGGATGGAATTTGAAAAATCTGAAAGACCTGTTTCGTTTAATAACACCGATTGGCGTGATTTTTGGACAAAATCGGTAGAAGTACTGTCCAAAAATTTGTTTTGCACACATTAGCCTCCTGGTGGCGCCATAACAGGCCCATGCCGAAAATTGTGCAGAGGTTCTGCTCTGGCACCCAAGGAGTGTGAGTGCTCAGTTTCGGCCTGGCAGAGAAAATGGGTTTGTAAAAATCTGCCTCCTGGTGGCGCTATAACAGCAGAGGTTCAAATAATTCTTTTTATCTTCACCTATTACAGAGGGGACGGAAGTGCAGCAGGACCATTTTAGTAATACATTTATACTGAAAATGTAAATAATGAATAAATAAATATATATATTTTTTGAATCCAGCAAAAATGTCATGGACCCCCTGCAGTACCTCCGGGCACCCTAGGGGTGGTGGACCCCCTGTTGAGGAACTCTGATTTAAGTCTTGAGAGTATAAAATGAAAACAAATTGGCTTGCTCTTGCTCTCAAGGTCCATTGGGTTACCAACTCTCCTTCATTTAGCTGGGGACCACCTGGAACCCCCTCAAGGACCACTGTTGGTCCCCGGACCGCTGGTTGAAAACCACTGACCTATTAGATGCAATATTATCCTTTTTAATACTGTATTAATTCCCATTATACCGTATGTATTCCCCTTTAAAGGTGATACACTATGAAATTTCACTTTTCCTATTTTAAAACCTTTTTTTGGGGTCCCACTAGCACCTTCTATCCTCACAAAGTCCCATTTCTAACCGTTGTGTCTTGCTCTGGTTTTGAGAAGGCGAAGGTTAAAAGTATCCCACGGGTTCTCAAAACAGGCTATTTTTTTGGGTGGGGGGGGGGGGGGGGGGGGGCGCAGTTCAGGCCAAAGGTGGTACTGCAGCTGAAATGCTCTGAGAGCCATTCAAAAATGAGAGAGGCTCTCTCTTCAGGAGTGGTAATTTAGCCTCAAACCTTTTGAAAAACGTTTTTGGGACATAAAAAATATGACATAAATACTTAAATGCATGGTGTATCACCTTTAACTATGAATTGAACTAGTAATACTTACTCAATAGCAATGTAGTTGTAGCTACTACAGAGCATCACAGTGACTTAATCCATTCAAACCGAGTGGTTTTGATTTAGGGATGTCACCGAATAATCGATTTTCGAATAATCGATCGATTAATCAATAATCGATTTTAATATTTCATAATCGAAAATCGAAAAAATATTAATATTTTTCCCCCTTTTTTTTAATACTATTTTTTGGCTTAGTTAGTTAGTTTCAACCAAAATATAGGCTAATAATAGTATTAATGATAATAGTAAATGGCCATTGATTTATTATTCACACCAGCACCAACTGTAAACTGTGTAGACTGTAGAGTGAAGGAGCAGAGCAGAGTGGCAGCTGACTGCTACACTCTCCCCTCCCCCCCTGTCTCAGACACAGGTGTGATTGATTCAGGCTTGATTGTTTGGTACTTGGTAGCCATCATCAAAGAAAAGGGAAAACAGCGTTCTCTGTATCGTAAGCATCACTGAATCTGTTCTTGAGAGATTACACTGACACACTAAAAGATGAAGAGTAGTAGTTAGGCTACCAATTACCTGAAGAGCCATGTTGTACATATGTAAATGTGCATTGAAATCCAGTAAAAAAAACAAAAAACAGAAGAAAGAAAAACGTTTTTTTTATTTATTTTTTATTTTATTTTTTTATTAAAAAATCATAATAATTAATAATCGATTTTCGATTAATAATCGATTATTGCTATGGAATAATCGATTTTGATAAAGGTCCATTTTTGACATCCCTAGTTTTGATGTAGACACATTATGTAAACTAAACAATAAGTGCTTGGCTAGCCTGCTGCAACACCACATTTGATACAGTTAGCTAGATTTAATAGCTTAAATAGCTTCTCATACATTACCACAATGATACAGAGTGCACCAAAGCATGTTTCAACAATAGACACAAAGGTCTCAAACCCCTCATTGTTTTTAAGAAAGATATCTGGGCATAAATAGGAAGCAAATGAGCTAGCAGCAGGGATAGCAACAGGCCTGAGGCCTGTATGCTAGCTATGTGTTATCAACACAATTACTTTTCCCTTCAGGTTCACAAACTCAAATGAGAAAAGTTCTTGTTAGCTTACCAAGGGAGATGCATCAAAGACCAATGCTGTGCTGCTCTTGCAGTGAATAAAGGTGAAGAAGAAAAAAAAAAAAAACGTTTTCACTGAGGTAGTGTGCTAACCAAATAATTAGCAAAAACGATTTTGCTTCTTTCTCTCTAAAAGTATCTTTCTTCATAAACCTTCTAGTTCTGTTCAATCAAAGTCACTTCTCAATCAAACATCTTCACTTCAGAATGAATTGTGTTCACTCAGAAAACCATCTCATGTCCTCTCTCATGCATGCAGCAGAAAAACAAGGAAGCATGTCTACACTTCCTGGTCCAGAAAGTAAAAAACAGGGCGGTCCTTAGCACCTGATTGGCCAACTCGGCCAACTCACAGCAAGCAATGTTCTTATTGGCTCCCCCTGTTAGATTGACTGCTGCTCTCACCAATCACACTCCATGTCATTTTAGCACCAAACATTTAACCCCTGAAATGCCAGTTCAGTTATTGTGCTGAGATGACCTGGTTTTAGATTATTTGTTGGTTTATTTCATCACATACTTAGGTGACTATTAAATATGTTGATGGCCTATTTATTGCGACCGTTAGGTCGCAGTTACTTGCACTCCTATATACTATCCAAACCTCCACCGGCTGTCAGTCCGTCCCTCTGTCAGTCAGTCTGTCAGTCTGTCAGTCACACGTCACACGTCACACTTTTCCCCTGCTCATATCTCCGCAACCGTTGCCCCGATCCATGCCACATTTTGCACACACACTCCTTGCCTGCCAAACCACAACCTCCACCCATCAAATCTCACATGGCCCTCTTCTAGCGCCACCATGAGGCAGATTCTTGCAAAACACATTTTTGGACACTGCTCCTACAATTTTTGCCCTAAAATCACGCAAATCGGTACACAGTATATCTACACTCATGTCATCAACATGGATCTTTCCCATGTAGCGCCACCTTCAGGCCGATTTTTTAAAACACATTTTTGGACACTGCTCCTACAGATTTTGCCCTAAAATCACGCAAATCGCTACACAGTATGTCTACACTCATGTCATCAACATGGATCTGTCCCATATAGCGCCACCTTCAGGCCGATTTTTTAAAACACATTTTTGGACACGACTCCTACAGATTTCTCCCTAGAATCACGCAAATCGCTACACAGTATGTCTACACTCATGTCATCAACATGGATCTGTCCCATATAGCGCCACCATCAGGCCGATTTTTTCAAACACATTTTTGGACACTGCTCCTACAATTTTTGCCCTAAAATCACGCAAATCGGTACACAGTATGTTTACACTCCTGTCATCAACATGGATCTGTCCCATTTAGCGCCACCTTCAGGCCGATTTTTTAAAACACATTTTTGGACACTGCTCCTACAGATTTTGGCCTAAAATCACGCAAATCGGTACACGGTATGTCTACACTCATCTCATCAACATGGATCTGTCCCATATAGCACCACCATCAGGCCGATTTTTTCAAACACATTTTTGGACACTGCTTGTAGCCTACAGATTTTGCCCTAAAATCACGCGAATCGGTACACAGTATGTCTACACTCATGTCATCAACATGGATCTGTCCCATCTAGCGCCACCATCAGTACGATTTTGGAAAAACACATTTTTTGCCTATTTGACCAATGGTCGCTTACCTCCCGATTAGGGAGTCTTACTGGTTTGTTACAGAGTAGGAAAATCAGGTCGCAGTTACTATGAAAACCTCCACCGGCTGTCTATCTGTCTGCCTGTCAGTCACGTCACACTTTTCTCCAACTCATATCTCCGCCACCGTTGCCCCTATCCATGCCACATTTTGCACACACACTCCTTGCCTGCCAAACCACAGCCCGCATTTCTCACATGGCCCTCTTCTAGCGCCACCATGAGGCCCATTCTTGTAAAACACATTTTTGGACACTGCTCCAACAAATTTTGCCCTAACATCACACAAAGCGGTACACAGTATCTCTACAGTCATGCCCACAACCTCCACCCCTCATTTCTCACATGGCCCTCTTCTAGCGCCTCCATGAGGCCCATTCTTGCAAGACATTTTTTTTGGACACTGCTCCTACAGATTTTGCCCAAAAATCACGCAAAGCGGTACACAGTATCTCTACACTCATGCCATCAACATGTATCTGTCCTATCTAGCACCACCATTAGGCCGATCTTTGCAAAACACATTTTTGGACACTGCCTTACAGAATTTGCCATACTTAAAGTCACACAAAGCGGTACACAGTATCTCTACAGTCATGCCCACAACCTCCACCCCTCATTTCTCAAATGACCCTCTTCTAGCGCCATGTGAGGCCCATACTTGCAAAACACTTTTTTTTGGACACTGCTCCTACAGATTTTGCCCTAAAATCACGCAAAGCGGTACACAGTATCTCTACACTCATGCCATCAACACGCATCTGTCCTATCTAGCGCCACCATCAGGCTGATCTTTGAAAAACACATTTTTGGACACTGCTCCTACAGATTCTGCCCTAAAATCACACAAAGCGGTACATGTGATCTGACGGTCGCTTATCTCCCCATTATTCATATGTCATTTAATCCTGGCTTAGCCTACACCGTGGTTTAAGTAAATTAACTAAGTACATTTACCTAAATACTGTAGGCTAAGTACAATGTTGAGATGTGTGTACTTTACAAGAGTATTTCCAACTTCCAACACTTTTATTTTTACTCCACTACTACATCTCGGATTCAAATATAGTACTTTTACTTACATCTATTTGAACACTTTAGTTACTAGTTACTTTGTAGATTTAGATTAGTATTACAAAACTTACATTATGCACTTCAGCTAGGCTGTATATCGGTTTTGGCCATTTGAAAATAGCTGATCTACATGCTTGCGATGCGACCCATTACGAGCTTGTAGATCAGCTATTTTCAAAAGATGTCGAAAGATGAAAACTTGAAATGGGACATTCTGCATAATGAGTACTTTTACCTTTTGTACAATATAGAAATACTGGTACACAGAAATTCACAACCTACTTAGACTAAGCAGGATTTCAGAAAATGTTCTTATTTAAAGTGCTGAAGGCAAATCATGTTAATGGCATAAATGATTAGGGCGTATTAAAGGAGTGGTTCCTATTGATTACTCTTGCTATGGAGACTTGAGTTCAATAAAAAATGTTTGAGTTTTTGTTGCATTCCTAAGACAATAATTTGATAACAATAAATGTACTCCCATTGATTTGGGTCCCCATCCGGAAACTTGACTAAAATTGTTTATTTTTTTTATTTCTTTTGCCATAGCAATGTGCATGTAGATTGCATGACAGTAGAGATACTGTGTACCGCTTTGTGTGATTTTAGGGCAAAATCTGTAGGAGCAGTGTCCAAAAATGTGTTTAAAAAAATCGGCCTGAAGGTGGCGCTATATGGGACAGATCCATGTTGATGACATGAGTGTAGATATACTGTGTACCGATTTGCGTGATTTTAGGGCAAAAATTGTAGGAGCAGTGTCCAAAAATGTGTTTGAAAAAATCGGCCTGATGGTGGCGCTATATGGGACAGATCCATGTTGATGACATGAGTGTAGACATACTGTGTAGCGATTTGCGTGATTTTAGGGCAAAATCTGTAGGAGTCGTGTCCAAAAATGTGTTTTAAAAAATCGGCCTGAAGGTGGCGCTATATGGGACAGATCCATGTTGATGACATGAGTGTAGACATACTGTGTAGCGATTTGCGTGATTTTAGGGCAAAATCTGTAGGAGCAGTGTCCAAAAATGTGTTTTAAAAAATCGGCCTGAAGGTGGCGCTACATGGGAAAGATCCATGTTGATGACATGAGTGTAGATATACTGTGTACCGATTTGCGTGATTTTAGGGCAAAAATTGTAGGAGCAGTGTCCAAAAATGTGTTTTGCAAGAATCTGCCTCATGGTGGCGCTAGAAGAGGGCCATGTGAGATTTGATGGGTGGAGGTTGTGGTTTGGCAGGCAAGGAGTGTGTGTGCAAAATGTGGCATGGATCGGGGCAACGGTTGCGGAGATATGAGCAGGGGAAAAGTGTGACGTGTGACGTGTGACTGACAGACTGACAGACTGACTGACAGAGGGACGGACTGACAGCCGGTGGAGGTTTGGATAGTATATAGGAGTGCAAGTAACTGCGACCTAACGGTCGCAATAAATAGGCCATCAACATATTTAATAGTCACCTAAGTATGTGATGAAATAAACCAACAAATAATCTAAAACCAGGTCATCTCAGCACAATAACTGAACTGGCATTTCAGGGGTTAAATGTTTGGTGCTAAAATGACATGGAGTGTGATTGGTGAGAGCAGCAGTCAATCTAACAGGGGGAGCCAATAAGAACATTGCTTGCTGTGAGTTGGCTGAGTTGGCCAATCAGGTGCTAAGGACCGCCCTGTTTTTTACTTTCTGGACCAGGAAGTGTAGACATGCTTCCTTGTTTTTCTGCTGCATGCATGAGAGAGGACATGAGATGGTTTTCTGAGTGAACACAATTCATTCTGAAGTGAAGATGTTTGATTGAGAAGTGACTTTGATTGAACAGAACTAGAAGGTTTATGAAGAAAGATACTTTTAGAGAGAAAGAAGCAAAATCGTTTTTGCTAATTATTTGGTTAGCACACTACCTCAGTGAACACGTTTTTTTTTTTTCTTCTTCACCTTTATTCACTGCAAGAGCAGCACAGCATTGGTCTTTGATGCATCTCCCTTGGTAAGCTAACAAGAACTTTTCTCATTTGAGTTTGTGAACCTGAAGGGAAAAGTAATTGTGTTGATAACACATAGCTAGCATACAGGCCTCAGGCCTGTTGCTATCCCTGCTGCTAGCTCATTTGCTTCCTATTTATGCCCAGATATCTTTCTTAAAAACAATGAGGGGTTTGAGACCTTTGTGTCTATTGTTGAAACATGCTTTGGTGCACTCTGTATCATTGTGGTAATGTATGAGAAGCTATTTAAGCTATTAAATCTAGCTAACTGTATCAAATGTGGTGTTGCAGCAGGCTATAGCCAAGCACTTATTGTTTAGTTTACATAATGTGTCTACATCAAAACTAGGGATGTCAAAAATGGACCTTTATCAAAATCGATTATTCTATAGCAATAATCGATTATTAATCGAAAATCGATTATTAATTATTATGATTTTTTAATAAAAAAATAAAAAAAATAAAAAATAAAAAAAAAACGTTTTTCTTTCTTCTGTTTTTCGTTTTTTTTACTGGATTTCAATGCACATTTACATATGTACAACATGGCTCTTCAGGTAATTGGTAGCCTAACTACTACTCTTCATCTTTCTTTTTAGTGTGTCAGTGTAATCTCTCAAGAACAGATTCAGTGATGCTTACGATACAGAGAACGCTGTTTTCCCTTTTCTTTGATGATGGCTACCAAGTACCAAACAATCAAGCCTGAATCAATCACACCTGTGTCTGAGACAGGGGGGAGGGGAGAGTGTAGCAGTCAGCTGCCACTCTGCTCTGCTCCTTCACTCTACAGTCTACACAGTTTACAGTTGGTGCTGGTGTGAATAATAAATCAATGGCCATTTACTATTATCATTAATACTATTATTAGCCTATATTTTGGTTGAAACTAACTAACTAAGCCAAAAAATAGTATTAAAAAAAAAGGGTGAAAAAATATTAATATTTTTTCGATTTTCGATTATGAAATATTAAAATCGATTATTGATTAATCGATCGATTATTCGAAAATCGATTATTCGGTGACATCCCTAAATCAAAACCACTCGGTTTGAATGGATTAAGTCACTGTGATGCTCTGTAGTAGCTACAACTACATTGCTATTGAGTAAGTATTACTAGTTCAATTCATAGTTAAAGGTGATACACCATGCATTTAAGTATTTATGTCATATTTTTTATGTCCCAAAAACGTTTTTCAAAAGGTTTGAGGCTAAATTACCACTCCTGAAGAGAGAGCCTCTCTCATTTTTGAATGGCTCTCAGAGCATTTCAGCTGCAGTACCACCTTTGGCCTGAACTGCGCCCCCCCCCCCCCCCCCCCAAAAAAAATAGCCTATTTTGAGAACCCGTGGGATACTTTTAACCTTCGCCTTCTCAAAACCAGAGCAAGACACAACGGTTAGAAATGGGACTTTGTGAGGATAGAAGGTGCTAGTGGGACCCCAAAAAAAGGTTTTAAAATAGGAAAAGTGAAATTTCATAGTGTATCACCTTTAAAGGGGAATACATACGTTATAATGGGAATTAATACAGTATTAAAAAGGATAATATTGCATCTAATAGGTCAGTGGTTTTCAACCAGCGGTCCGGGGACCAACAGTGGTCCTTGAGGGGGTTCCAGGTGGTCCCCAGCTAAATGAAGGAGAGTTGGTAACCCAATGGACCTTGAGAGCAAGAGCAAGCCAATTTGTTTTCATTTTATACTCTCAAGACTTAAATCAGAGTTCCTCAACAGGGGGTCCACCACCCCTAGGGTGCCCGGAGGTTTTTGCTGGATTCAAAAAATATATATATTTATTTATTCATTATTTACATTTTCAGTATAAATGTATTACTAAAATGGTCCTGCTGCACTTCCGTCCCCTCTGTAATAGGTGAAGATAAAAAGAATTATTTGAACCTCTGCTGTTATAGCGCCACCAGGAGGCAGATTTTTACAAACCCATTTTCTCTGCCAGGCCGAAACTGAGCACTCACACTCCTTGGGTGCCAGAGCAGAACCTCTGCACAATTTTCGGCATGGGCCTGTTATGGCGCCACCAGGAGGCTAATGTGTGCAAAACAAATTTTTGGATAGTACTTCTACCGATTTTGTCCAAAAATCACGCCAATCGGTGTTATTAAACGAAACAGGTCTTTCAGATTTTTCAAATTCCATCCTGTTTGGCTAAGATTGGCTTCCAAAGTTTGCAAGTGTGCTCCCTTTTGAACAAAATGCCTCAAATCATGAACACAGAGTGCAATGCAAGTGAAATATTGCACACACATTCCCTAGGCAGAGGAAGAAATGCCAGTTTAAAATGTTCAAATCAGCTTCATGGTGGCGGTGAAAAAAAAAGAAAAGAAAGAAATACTGAACTGTAACATATTTATGAACAAAACATGTCTAAAATGCTGAAAGACTCCGAACCTTCTATTAATGTACATTTTGTATTTTGTTGTCGCAGCATCTAGAAGCACCAAGAAATGAGTCTCCAACCTCTTTCAAGTCACCGTCCGAGTCCAGCTACTTGACCTCTGCCACCTTCGCCTCAAATTCCTCAAGCTCCTCGCCTTCAAGCGATGGCAGGAGGAAGAAGTGTACGGCGATAGTTGTACACAAACTGGACTGATATTATATTAGTTGCAAAGGAAGTCACTAGACCAAAAATATTACTACTTCTGTTTGTGCCAGTAAAAAGTAAGATAAATGGTGAAAGTGACTTTCTGCACGCCAAGCTCCGGTCATCTTGATGTTTTGTCTCATACTACTAGCAAATATGATATGATTCAATTTCCACTTGAATTTGAGGATGTCCTTCTGATGGAGGCTCTGCACTGGCAGATGAGCCAGTAGGATAGAACATCAGTAGGAGGAATGCATTGGCATTTATTTTAATACCCAAATTGGACACAACCTTTTAGTCAACTGGCAACATTTTCTCCATGTTCATATAGCCTAATTGGAACACACAAATGCTCAAAATGAAAAGAAAAAAAAACATTATCTACTCTGTCAATGTCTGTGGACACCTGCCTACCAGTGACATCATTGTTGTCATAGTTTTTAAAACACAATGTCTACTTTTTCATCATGCGATCTTTCCAGGAATAGAATGCCCACAATAACTTTCCCATCGATGATTGATTGATTGAGTTATGTATTAGAAATTTTGCATAGGAAAAGGTACAGTTTCATAACACTGATACAAGGTCAACAAAAAGGAAACTCTGGTAAGGCGATGCTTATTTCCGTTGAGATCCTTCTCTTTAACTCATAACATTGAATGACAGACAGATAGAACACAGTACTGTGCAGTAGATCTATATCAGAAAAGCACTTGTAAACAAAAGAAACAAAAACAGTGCAAAAGTTATTTACAATAGGAGGGTCTGGGGGTGGGGGGAGGTAAGGTTAGGACAGGATAGTTGTTACCAGTTTGGAGCAGCTGCCGCCTGTAAGTGGTTTTTCAGGGCCGTTTTAAAGCACGTTAGGGATTTGCACTCCTTTAAGGCCTTCAGTAGGGTGTTCCACATTTTAGTGGTATAGCAGGAGAACGAATTTGACCCTTAGGACCATAATTGCTTCGTTAGGGTCCTGTCCGTGGAATAGGATGTCACTAGTAGGCCGGTGTCTGAACTGTTCACAGCCAATGATAGCAAAACATAATGAGCATTAGTTAGGACCAAGTATATGAACAAAAAAGGGTGTAAATCGGTGAAGTGGTCCTTTAATATTGTAGTGTTTATTCTATAGTAGAGAACTTGCACAAAAGTAAGGCAGGTTCTATAGGGAAAACAAATAATGTAAGTGCTTCCTTGGTTAAAACATTGTTTTTATATGCCATCATTCTTTCACATTTGATTGTTGTTTCCCCACATAATCCTTCCCTGGTAAGATAATTGGTAAATCAACTTGTGTAACAATGTATTCTGGCAATGTTAGATGTGAAATGTCTAATCGTTAATAAGTGCATTGTTAACAATTTGTTGATGTTAATAAGACACTGTTTAGTTGTTGTTAAAGGGTTTATGAATGTTTATAGATGACTGTTCCCACTTTAAACGAACTACAAATGTTTATAGATGACTGTTCACACTTTAATAAGTGCATTGTTAAGTATTTGTTATTGTTAATAAGACACCGTTATTTGTTGTAAGAGGTTTATAAATGTTTATAGATGACTGTTCCCACTTTAAACGAACTAGCTGTTTATAAATGTTTATAGATGACTGTTCACACTTTAATAAGTGCATTGTTAAGTATTTGTTATTGTTAATAAGACACTGTTTATTTGTTGTAAGAGGTTTATAAATGCTTATAGATGACTGTTCCCACTTTAAACGAACTAGCTGTTTATAAATGTTTATAGATGACTGTTCCTGCCTATTTAAGTGTTAATAAAGACATTGTTAACAAGTTGTTGATGTTTATAAGTCTTTTTTCTAGTTAATAAAACACATTATAAAGGTTTGTTTAATTATAGTAAATGACCGTTCCTCTTTACCCCCCAAGTGCATAAGACTATTTCATACCCCATTAACAGTTTTATAATATATTATAAACAGTTTATTAATTTTCATTAGATCCCTTCCCAACGGTTAGGTTAGGGTAACCTGTTAACGGTTAAGTAAAGCTTTATAAACATCTTATTAACATGTGTTAACATTTAATAAATATTATTAATGATTTTTACAGTTCTTATAAACATTTATTAAGAATAAATTTGGTTTTCAAGCGTCTAATAAGGATTTGTTACCGTTTATAAGACCCTTTTTTAGTAACCTTAATATATTATCAATTTATTAAGGTTTATTAGTTCCCTTACCAACGGTTCAGTAAACTCATAACGGATAATTAATGCTATGTACATATATTATTAACATCTATTAAACTGTTACTTAATGCTGTGTAAATATCTTAATAACTTTTATTAAAGGTTATTAACAGTTTATGAATGTTTATTAATTCCTTAAAAACGTTTTAGAAAAATGAAAACGTTTTTTCAAGTGTCTTAGAAATAAGCAATTAAAAGTTAATAAATGTCTAATAAACCTACTATTAACTTTATTGAATGCCTTACAAATGTTTATAAAGAAATAATAAGTGTCTTATAAAGCACTTATTAACAGTTATAAATTGTCTTATTAACATCCTCTTAACACATATGGTGCCAACCCCGAGTTTCCCGAGTTTGTATTGGTACTAGTGCTGTGCCAACCCCGAGTTTCCCGAGTTTGGGCCGTTTTTGAAAAAAAAGAATTTTTTTTTTTTTCAATTTTTTTTTTTTAAAAATTTTTCTTTGGACCTCCAGAAATGTATTAGGCATGATCGCGATCGCGAAATTGCATGTTTAACCCCCTTACCAACCCATTCTTTCAAACATGGCAGCCATGTTTGTTTACATCTGAAGAAAACATAATGGCCCATAAATCATGAATGCCTGAACGGATTTCCAAGCGGATTTTTTTGTTTGAAAGCTGTGAACGGCATCTACACACGTGGTGCATCATCTAGGCATGGGCGTGCACTTTTTACACACTTGCACAATTACATGGAAGTCTATGGTAACCATGGCAACGCGGGACATTGGCCGGAAAAAATCATTGCAACATAAGTGTTAACTGTTAATAAATGTTTATTAAATTACTTATAAACATTAATAACTGTCTTATAGATACAATTATTAACATTAATAAATGATTTTATTAATTGTTAATAAATGTTTATTATATGTTAATAAATGTTTATTAACAGCACCTTCGTTTAAAGTGCTACCAAGGCGGTAATCCACAACCTGAGGTGTCTTGGCTGGACAGTGAAGGAAAGCTCCTTTCTGCTGTTGGCTGAACCCTCAGAGACAGTCAGAGGTACTGATGGTCTCTATGCAGTCAGAAGCAACGTCACTGTGAAGAAGACTGACAACAACACCTTCACCTGTAGACTTCAACAACACAACATCAACCAGACCAGAGACACACACTTCCATGTTCCTGGTAAACATGTTTTCTAAAGTCATGAATGTTTTAAACAACTGAGTTATAGCTTTACATGAATAATAACAGCTTTTGTGTATTTTATATTTTGTAGGAGATTTCTTCATGGGTCACTCCAGTTCCTCTGATCCTGTTGTTTATATCGTCATAACTGTTGTCTTCATGTGTTGCTGTCTGGTAGCAGTTGGCATTATTTTATGGAGACATAACAACAGCAGTGAGTTTTTATTCAAAGTTGTAAGATCACACCCTTATATTATATTACTCATACTAACTGAAATTTGCAAACTGTTAACCCTAAACCTTGTTTTAGATTTGACTTAAATTCCTCAGTAAGTTCGTCACAGTATGAATCCCTTGTAAATTATGTACTTATATCTTATGCAGTAGGTCAAGACATGAAAATATTAATGAATGTTCGTTTGTTCGTTCGTTCGTTCGTTCGTTCCTTCCTTCCTTCCTTCCTTCCTTCCTTCCTTCCTTCCTTCCGTCCTTCCTTCCTTCCTTCCTTCCTTCCTTCCTTCCTTCCTTCATTCATTCATTCATTCATTCATTCATTCATTTATTAATTCACAGAGACTCAAAGACAACATGTGGATCAACCAGAATCTGAACAGCAAGAGAGAGACCTGCTGATGATGACAGAGAGAGAGAACAAGTTCCAGACAGAGCTTCAGCAGAAACAGATTGACAGAGATAACATGATTGAAGCTTTTAGGCAGGAAAAAGTAGATCTTAACCAACAGTTCCAGACAGCACTTAAGCAGAAAGAGAGTGAAATCACTGAGACGTTTAGGAAGGAAAAGGAAGATATTTTACAACAGTTCCAGACAGGGCTTCAGACTGACATGACTGAGACTTTTAGGAAGGAAAAAGATCTTAAACAACAGTTCCAGACAGCGCTTACGCAGAAAGAGAGTGAAATGGTTGAGACTTTTAGGAAGGAAAAAGACGATCTTAACCAACAGTTCCAGACAGTGCTTAGGCAGAAAGAAAGTGAAATGACTGAGACTTTTAGGAAGGAAAAAGAAGATCTTAACCAACAGTTCCAGACAGCGCTTAAGCAGAAAGAGACTGAAATGAAAGCGACTTTTAGGAAGGAAAATGAAGATCTTAACCAACGGTTCCAGACAGCGCTTACGCAGAAAGAGAGTGAAATGGTTGAGACTTTTAGGAAGGAAAAAGACGATCTTAACCAACAGTTCCAGACAGTGCTTAGGCAGAAAAAGAGTGAAATGACTGAGACTTTTAAGAAGGAAAAAGAAGATCTTAACCAAAAGTTCCAGTCAGCGCTTAAGCAGAAAGAAAGTGAAATGACTGAGACATTTAGGAAGGAAAAAGACGATCTTAACCAACAGTTCCAGATAGAGCTTCAGCAGAAACAGACTGACATGACTGAGACCTTTAGGAAGGAAAAAGAAGATCTTAACCAAAAGTTGCAGACAGGGCTTAAGCAGAAAGAGAGTGAAATGACTGAGACATTTAGGAAGGAAAAAGAAGATCTTAACCAAAAGTTCCAGACATCACTTAAGGAGAAAGAGGGTGGAATGACTGAGACTTTTAGGAAGGAAAAAGAAGATCTTAACCAAAAGTTCCAGACATCACTTAAGGAGAAAGAGGGTGAAATGACTGAGACTTTTAGGAAGGAAAAAGAAGATATTAACCAAAAGTTCCAGGCAGCGCTTAAGCAGAATGAGACTGACATGACTGAGACTTTTACAAAGGAAAAAGAATATCTTAACCAACAGTTCCAGATGATGCTTCAGCAGAATCAGGCTGAGATGACCGAGACTTTTAGAAAGGAAAAAGAACATATGTATCAACAGTACCAGACAGAGATTCAGCAGAAAAAGAGTGACATGAATGAGGCTATGGAAGAAGATCTTTACCTAGATGGTGCTTCAGCAGAATCAGGCTGAGATGACTGAGACTTTTAGAAAGGAAAAAGAACATAATTATGTATCAACAGTACCAGACAGAGATTCAGCAGAAAAAGAGTGACATGAATGAGGCTATGGAAGAAGATCTTAACCTAGATGGTGCTTCAGCAGAATCAGGCTGAGATGACTGAGACTTTTAGAAAGGAAAAAGAACATATGTATCAACAGTACCAGACAGAGATTCAGCAGAAAAAGAGTGACATGAATGAGGCTATTAGGATGGAAGAAGAAGATCTTAATCAATAGTTCCAGACGGTGCTTCAGCAGAATCAGGCTGAGTTGACCGAGACTTTTAGAAAGGAAAAGAACATATGTAAAATTCACTGAGTTTGAATGTGTGTGTGTGTGTGTGTGTGTGTGTGTGTGTGTGTGTGTGTGTGTGTGTGTGTGTGTGTGTGTGTGTGTGTGTGTGTGTGTACGCGTGTGTGTGTACACATTAGGGCTTTCACCAACTAGTCGACTAGTTGACTAGTCGACAAGTATAACCACTAGTCGATCTTGTAGGTACTAGTCGAAAAGTCGAAAAAAAATTAAAAACAAAAATATTTTAGTTTTTCTTTTTTTTTTCTTTTTTAGTTTTTTTTTATGAAGGCCTAGCAAACTCATTTCAATTCGATTATAGTTGTTTTATTTCTAACAACCATTACAAACGGAATATTATTATCCAGTCACACACAAACACACACACGAATTGCTGCATCTCCCTACCGAGGGTTAATAATCCCTGCACCGTGAGTTCACCCAGAGTTCACCAAAGTGCTGAAAGTCGCGCGTCTGCACACAGCAGTGAGTTGAGACTAGTCCAGAATAGAGTTGTTTAACAGTATAACATCGTAGCGCGATCAAAGCAGCAAGTGAGGACAGCCCAGTTCTTGCTACAACAGACCGACCGATCCCGCACGTTCGTTTGATTAGAAGTAATTAAAAGACAGAGGAGTGTTAGCGAGCTAGCCTACTAAAGCCTAGCCTGCATGGCTAGCCGACCAATGCAAATGGATATATGTTCTTTGTTTACTAGAGACAGCAGCTATTGGTGAGTCCAAGCATGGGTTTCTATTACTGTAGCAGCTAAAATGGATGTGGCGATTGTGAAATGCTGGTCTTGTTATGTTGCGCTAACTTGCACACGTGGGGTTTGTGTGAGTATCCGTTGTCATGGTAACTTGGCTGCTGTGAAAAGCCGTGCCACAGCGCTCTTTATTATGACATAATATGTTAACGACTAGTCGACTAGTTGACTACCAGTGGCTTCAACTAGTCGATCTGTAAAAAATACTTGAAGTGAAAGCCCTAGTACACGTGTGTGTACTAGAAGTTCTGGCGGCTACGCGCTGTCACGCTGACACGTACGTCTCACTGCCGATCCAACCAATATATCTGAGTCTTAGTGTTGGGGGCTTAGTCAGAGTACCAGTACCTGGTGTTTCTCATGAAAATGTAACTAATTCTGTGGCAGGAACATTAGCGTTTTCTCGCTGTCAGTTGATTCTTCATATCCATATGAGTCAAACTACCGGGAACATTTGTTTATTTATACAATTCTTATTTGACACGATATTAAACATAAAGTCTATGGTATCTCTATGGCATCAGAATTCCCATATATGAAGATGGAGATGAAGATGGGAACTAAAAAAGATGCCTTGATGACATGTTAGACAACACACTCCATATTTGGCTTAGCTGTATCGGGAACTCCTTGTAATCGTTATGGCTGAGTCAGAGTGACGTCTGAGGTCCTAAAACATGAACGCCTGTGGCATAATTGTGTTGAGGATTACATTTATACAATAATAACCATTCTAACACTTTTTGTGGTCACATGTTCAGATACTGGATTCTGATTGGCTTAAAACAGTGGTAAATCAGTCAACAACCTTGAGTTGGCTCATGGACCCCGCCCACTGTTGTGTTGCAGTTGTAACATTTCCAAGATCAATGCGCCTCCTACTGTGTTTTCTTTCATTTATATGGTAGAAGTGGTAGAAAAGCAATTTACCATTCGAGGGTTGTGGGTTGTGGGTTGTTGTGAAACAGTGGTAAATCAGCCAACAACCCACTCATGGTAAATGGCTTACGTAAGACGCCTAAGAGCGAAAAGCGAGCTATCTGTCTTGGCCATCTGTCTTGGCCATATATGGATTCTGTCGTCTGACATCATACATAGAATACCTTTTATGCCCATGTATGGAGATCCCTTTTATGCCCATTTATCTGACATCACTGTGATGTCACCTGTGATGTCACAGTGATGTATCAGCCTTTCATGCCCATATACGGAGATCCCGGCATTGAGTATCTGACATCACTGTGATGTCACCTGTGATGTCACAGTGATGTGTCCGGGGAACCACAGTGTCAGGCGTTACAGACAGACAGAGATACGGTCAAGCTGTGACAGTTCACATACTAAACTGCGACCTACGGTCGCAATAATTCAGTGCGACCAAAAAAGCAAAGTTCATGATGTGTCACGTGTGTCATCACAAAGTGGACCTACTGAAGTCATTCTATCAATGTGCTTTGTTGAGTTGAATTTCTCTGATGATAGTAAATAGTTGATTCACTGTTTCATTAAAATATTATATTGTATATACTGTATGTTTAAAGTTGTATGAACTTGTAAATGTTCTCTTTTTTAAATATTGGGACATTTTTAATTACTTTTAGTTGTGTCTGAGTGGATTATCCATTTATTTATTTATTTTTCATTGAAAATGTACAGTAGCTTAACTGCATTTGCCACACCTTCACCCCAGCATCCACCTGCTGGCTCTGTTTACTTTTTCTTTGGGGGTGCAGGATGGTAACTCTCTGCTCTCATCCTGTGTTCATCATCAATAAATAAATCATAATCATGTGAGTTGTTTGAGAAAGTATTTCTTACACCCCCCTTTCTCCTCGCCCCCCCTCCTTCCATTATTAAAGTACCTCCCTCTCTTCTTTCCACCATGATTGGAGTTTGACAAACCGTTTGAGTGAATGTAATGGAGTATTAGTTACCTTCTCCTTCTCTTCTTAGGTATATAGTAGCTCTGTGATCAACCCCTTATTATATTATTAGAGAGAGATGGCCATATGAATGAAGGAATATAATTGTACTGTATGCATTTATAATATAAGTATGTATTTATAATATAAGTTTACAATTTAATGTATTAATTTCATGTCATCAGACACCGGTATTCGCACACATTTCCACTGATAGTACAAATTGTGTGTGTTCATGGCCACAGGGCCAGACCTATAAACTAATTTACCTCCCAATGGCATGAGAAGCAACATGAAAGTGCCTTACCCCGGTCCCAAGAAGCCACAGTGATAGAATTATGATAAAGTATTTATTTCCAAAAGTAATTTAACATCATAATTAGCTTTATTGTCACATCACAGGTTTACAGAGTAATAAAAAGAGGGTAAATAAATGTTTTTGTCCAAAGTTCCCATCGTCGGTTGGGAGAGGAGGAAGACAGGCGTGAGCACCCAGTGGCTGTGTGTGAGCCCCTGGGTGGTTTGGGATCTTATAGGGAACCTCCATAGTGGTTAGAACCCCTGGAAGCTACCCCTCTAATCACCTCAATGGAATGGCACACCCGATTTGCATACAAGCAGGCATCCACTCACCCTTCCGAAACTAACAAAGCTCAACCAAAAAATATTACCATATTTGTAACCAGGGTTAGTTGACATAATGTAGTTTTTATATTTCACATTTGTTTTCATTAACCCATTCATTCATCGTACATTCACCCAATAAAAGGTTATGGAAACATTTTACAGAAAATACCAGTACTACTAGCCCATCGTGTTGACTTCAGACTCTGGGTATTTTCAGATGGGGGGGGGGGGGGGGGGTGCTCACGTTTAGTATAGAGGCAATAGGCAGACGCTTGGTACCAATTTGACAGGCGGAGCCACAAGCGGTCGTAATCCTGTGAATCTGTTCTGCCCATGGTTGCTGATGAGAATAGCAAGCAGGCACTGGCTGCGATGATTGTCACTGTGATGTAAGCATAGTCCGTAAAAAATATGGACGGTGGGAAGTAGGGCATTCACGAATAGTGATTTTTAGTATTCGAATTATTCGAACTCAAAGTATTCGAATAGTCGAATATTCTACAGGACTGGCCAAACTGTCAAATATTAAGTAAGCAAGAGGCGTTGTGAGCATGTAGATCGGCTATTTTCACAATATTTATCGAGTCACATTAAATGTAATACCTAAAATTCCAAGTGCTTGTCAGGGTGGCGTTATTGGAAATGACACCCGAGCTCCAGGCAAACCCCGCCCATGGAAGCTTTTGATTGGCTGAACTGGCGCTAGGGAGCGCTCCTTTTTGTCCGCTTGGACCGCACGGAGGTGCGTTTATCGTGGGCTTGCCCAGGCCTTACGGCCTGGGCATAAATATAACGATTGCATTCACCACGGCTTCGTAACTCGCGCGGCCGGGCACTCGCACCTGCGGCGCTCGGGCGCGAAGAGCAGGACCAAGGTCCGCTGGCCTTCGCGCCGCTTGCAATGTCGTGGACAATAATCAAACGGCTCCGCCCAGAACTGCGGTGTGATTTCCAAAAACGCGTCAGGGTGGGGGTCCCCAGTTCAAATATGTTTATTTTGGGGTCACGGCCTAAAAAGGTTTGAGAACCCCTGATATAGAGCATTAACAAATTCATCCACCAGGGGCATTGGCAACTCATTCTAATGACTTCCTATCTAGCCAAGCTTTATAAACTATATATTTTTTAAAGAAACAAAATAAAAAATAAGCGAATATTCGACTTCGGTGAACAACGTCGAATAGTGACTTTGATATTCGAATATTCGAATATTTGATGAATGCCCTAGTGGGAAGTGATGACGTAACCATTGGTTTCTATCAGAGCGAAAATTAAGCTTTTTTTATCCTCATATGGGTGTCCGCCATCATTGTTTTAATGGTACCCAAAGAATGCTTTTGGCTGCCAACGGTCACAAGCAACCGCAGGGATACTTGGGACATTGTCTTGAGCTTGCTGAAAATAAACACACGAAGAAGAATCATCATAAGCCTATGATCACAAGCCCCTCCAACAGCATAGGGCATACCCTGCTTTAACATCAATTATAAAATAAATGGGACGATATTTTCACAAAACGCATATCATGGTGATTGAAACGAGGCTTTAAACTAGCGACAGGAACCATAAAGTATTTATGACCAATTGATCATGTTTATTAAGGTAAGAAAATGTGAAAGTTCGGGGGAAATGAATGGAATCCTATGGAGAACATGTTGCTTTTGGTACAAGAACAGCACAACTAGCGGTCAATCATAGGGACTTTTAGTTCCGTGTTGGATTCATGTTAAATCTGGACAACTGGACCCCTGGATGGAAGGGCTGTCCTAGATTGGTTGCCAGGGTGGGGAGAGCTGACACATGCATGGTCTGATGCATGGAATTATGGGATTGATCAGGATGAGAGGAAAGAGGCGCAGCACCATCCAGCATGACAGCGGAGCCAGCAACACTGCAGAGCTCCAGACCCTGATTCTGGATAGGAGGGAGTGGAGGGCAGAGATCCAGGAGACCTGCGTTGGTGTCGGTTAGACCTCATTCCCTGCATCAAAGACTGAGACATCAGTGCACAAAAATGCATTTGCAGATGTATTGTTTTAAGTACTTACAAATGTTACGTACATTAGTGAACAATCAAAGAATTCATAGTAATCTCATGTGTTATTTTAAAGCTATACTTAAACACTTTGCAAGCCGGCCGTACTTGCCCGTACTTGTCCGGTCGGCTCAATTAGCCGCCCGTCTTTTCCCGTACTAGGTCATTAAAAATGAAATTAATGATAATTGTTTTTAAAAAAACGGTTGCGGGTCGTTCTCTGTCTCTCTAAGGCTCCGTGTGAGGGGTTAATGTTGAAGTGATCATGTGACGTCATCTGCAACTGGAGCCAGCAGAAATGCACAGGCGCCATTACTTGCCTTTGTATACTGCCTGGAGCCGTTAGCCCAGCGTTTCTCTGATCAGACGAAAGACGAAATCAAGGCTTCACAATGAGTGGATTACATGTGTTTAGATCGCTGTGCGTGGATCAAGGACTTAATGTACTTTCGGGCGCTTTTTTTTATCGCTGTTTCCCCCGTTTGGCTCCACGCAAATGAATGGAGGACTTCCACCGAGCGCTCCAATACGTGCTGTTATCATTTGGTGCATTGCTTTTTTTAAAACATGTTTATAAATAAATAGAAGATTGAGCGGCAATACTTCTGTTCAGGGTTTTTAACTGTACGTTAAAGAAAGAAAACAAACTGTAATGGCTCTGGGTGACGTCCTTGAATTCTCCTTAAATGGAGTACATCCTGGTTGCCATTCTTTACCTGGTCCTGGGTTCTGGTCCCCATTACTGCCGGCTCCAGCTGGGAGATCATCTGCTGGGAGATCATCTGTCTGATGTTGGACATGGCTCTGGCTTTTGGGCACAGGTTGCCAGCCTCCCGTAGTGTCAAAGGTGACCTCCTCAAACTCTGAGCTATACGAACATAAAGAACTTTTGTTACAGTCTATACATTCAGTTTTCATTTTGTTTTTCACTGTCCACTGTATCATGTCTTAAACTCTGTATTTGAAAAAATGCAAGCCAAAAATCCAGATTTGTTTTGGATGTCTGAATGTTCTATGTTACTCTGGTTGTTCAATAATGAAGGCATGGCAGTTGCGGTGGAGAACATTGTATCTGTAAATATGGACAATCAATATGTTTTTCTTTTGCATTTCTATGTGGTGTATCTTGGTGTACTGTATGTATATGTATTATGTCTGTGGTGTATCTTGGTATACCGTATATGTATTATGTCTGCGAGTGTCATGTAAGCCCATGCAGGCTGGGCATCATTTGGTGCATGACACTTAAATCTATCTATCTATCTATCTATCTATCTATCTATCTATCTATCTATCTATCTATCTATCTATCTATCTACTGTACCTTTTCTTTGACTATGTCAGATGGATGCATTGAGATTAGGAATCAAGAAGTGTAGAAACCTACAGACCTCAGGGCGGTGTTGAGGATTCCCTGCATGTACTGGTCCACCTCTAGATCCTTTCGTAATACTGTCTCTCTGTGGAGAGCAATAGTTTTGTTCCATTAGCAAAATGAATGAATGTTGAATGTTGGCGTCGCGCAGCAAAAATAGCAGATCTACAAGCTCACAACGTATTACAAGGTGACAAGTTGTGAGCTTGTAAGTGATGTCGGTTTAATGTCCTTTCACTTACTGACATACAGGACACCTCCATATGTCACTCTCACCATTGTCCTGCAGGTATGACTCTAGATCAAAGCACTGTTGAGAAAAATCCCTTAACGTATATGTCATAACATCACGATAATAATTAAACAGTTATGTGATCAGTCTGGTAAGATTTATTGATCCCCAGAGATAAATCAACCAAAACAAATTTACCATTTAAAGTTTGCATACCTCAACATGTTTGCATTTTTGCCCTCGTGCTGGAAGTTGGATACGTCTCAAGGTTATGGGGCATTTTAGTGACACTTTAATGCCCGTCTGCTCCATTCCACATCCCTGTTTCATGGTTCCTGACGCCACTTCGCTGCTTATTTTCTGCTGAACTGGACAGACAGTGATTGCATTTCAAGCAAAACAAACAACCTGAAGCTTGCGTAATCTCATGTAATGATTTACAATTATGGCATTTAATGATGTATGTAAAGGTCTGTGTAATACTCTTTTTGATGCAGTGTTTTTTCAGGATTTTCTTCTTCAACAGTTCCTGGAGGACAGATTGCACAGACGGCCTGTGGACCAGCTGCACCACAAACATGTGGGACTGTTCAACACAAGAGACAATCAGGATTAGCAGTTTAGTACAAACTGTTTTTGCAGCTACCAATGAACCCTTTGTCAGCCTTCTGATTGGTCCCTGACCGACCAACCAGCAGGCTCCTTCAGCTTTGTTCTGCCCTGGTTCCCCATAGACCTAGCCTGATTTCAGACTCTGCGCTGGAGCTTGAGTCTGAAGTTGTCCCTATTCTATTTGATTTAAAAGGGGAGGGGATTTAAAATTTGAAATTCCCAATCACAAGAGATCTGGTGGGAGGGGTTGTGTTTGACTTGTGTACACAAAACATTCCCTCTCCCCCTGTATGACAGGAATCAAGTTGTTGTCTTTGATGTTTCATTGATTAGAGAGAAGCACTAACGAGCTATTTACACTTGTATGGCTCAATCAATGACTGCAGTTCAGAACCCCTTTGAAGTTCAAAGGGAGCAATTAAGAGCTCTGGTGAGCCACCCCTCCCTCCACTGTTTCTGTTGATTTTCAAAAGTTAGACCCACGTCACCCACCCCTCCTCCGTCTTGCATTGATTTCATTGGTCGGTGTGCCAAGACACCGATAGAAAGACGCACGTCATATGCCACTTCCAGACCAAGAGACCGACCTTATTCACACCGACCTTCTAGATTGACCGACCTTATTCACACCACGGCCATCTTGGATTGCATCGCCACATGGGGTGGCAAAATGTCTGAGCCTGCATTACAAACTATTGTAAACAATGGAGCAATGGTCCCAAGATATGACTTCTGTTCCACCTATTTCTTTTGACCAAATTGACAAATGGGCAAATGACAACTTCAACATCAAAAATAATTCAAAAGAAGGGCTACAGTAACTGGATTGAAGTGTATATCCACAATCTTCAAGGTAAGTTAGGTTGCCACGTTACTGTGTACAAAGACTTGTGTGCAGTGCTTGCTTCGCCGTCATATTACTGTATTGTGATTTTTGCATATTAATCATGAAACAATCTAGCATGATTACTTGCCATCTAACAATTGCAAGATTTTTCCATGCTAACATTGTTTTATTATTAACAACAAGATAGTTAATATGATGGCGGAGAAGCAGTATTTGTACACAGTAAAGTTGCAACCTAACTTACCTTGAATATGGTGGATGTATCTGGCTCTGGGGTGTTGGTAAAAGAGGACTGGCATTTTTTAAGGTAAGCTTCCTGAATTTTCACAGAAGGGGTGAGGGTGAAAGTTCGGTAGGCCAATCAGATGAGGGACACAATTGAGAGACATTTAACATGTAGAGTAGGGTTTGAACCCTAGCCTAACATACTGTAGCTATAATCTAATGGTAGCGCTCACAGAGCAGAAAGGGATTATCTGATGTAGTTGTGTGCAGGGCTGTATTAACCATTGGGCCGGTGGGGCCATTGCCAGGGGCCCTTGGCTCTCAGGGGCCCTTGGGGGAACTGACCCGCGTGGTCATTGACAATTTACAAAAATTAAATGTATATTTTAATCAAAAATCAAAATTGTGGGCCCCTCCTCTGTTGTCTACAGGACCTTACTTGGTCTACAGATGATCATCATGGCTTAAAATCCTAGCTGGATAGTGCGCGTCGGGAGGGAGGAGGGGTTATGGTGGGGGATGGGGGGGCCTAAAAAATTATCGGCCAGGGGCCCTCGCGGGGGTTAATCCGTCCATGGTTGTGTGTACTCACAAAGTTGTAGGCGGAGGCAGTGATCTGGATGGTGTTGTTCCCAGATATACAAATATGCTTCAAGTACAAGGGTTTATGGGAGGTGTTGCTGTCTCCTCTATCGATGGTCAGCAGCGTGTCATTGAACCTGACCTGAATGGAGTCAGGCCAGTTGGTCTTCTTGTCATCGTCACAGAGATAACACTTTAACTGCAGCTCCATGTCTGAACTGCTCGAGATGGAGAAATAAACACAGTATTTGACTGCAGTGTTGTATATTTACATGAAGTAAACATTCAAGTGTGGGGGAAAAAATAACAATATAGCATCAAAGTAAATTAATATGGTTCTGTTACATTACAGAAACTCAGATCATTCCAAGCATGATTGATAATGCATCAGTAAGGCACATTTAACCACTTACAACCTGACGTTACTTTTTTTGAGCATGTTATTAATTATAGGGGGTGTACAAAAATGTCTACTCTGTCTGTGTCTCATTTAGGACTGTTGACACTTCAGAAAAACCCACCTACCAGTGACAAAATCATCTGGCAAGGCTTTTCTTCTTCGTTTTTTCTTTTTTTTTTTCCCAAACAAGATTTCTAATGTATTTATTTTTAATTCTATTAATGTGAGAACAATGGCTTCCTTATACGTAAGTCGTCCTTTAAATAAATAAATACAAGAATAAATAAAACATTTCTAAAATTATATCAAATTGAATCAACAAGCTCCCAAAACAGAGCTTGTGGGCTTTTAGAACAGCTATTTTAGCCTGACACGATATGAAAAAATAAAATATGGTAAAACATTCAAATGAAGACAAAACATTGTCTGACAGTGCTACAGTACCTCCTTTGTGTCAGTGTCTTGTGTTGGGAGGCTTTCAGGGAGAAGTTGTTACAAGAAGTATGATTTTGCTCCAAGAAGCATGGTCCCAAAACCTTCCCCTTCCCATCCTTCAATGGAAATGTAAAGCATGGCTCCTCGTTGGGGTGGGCTGGGAGAGGAGCACAGCATTCAATAAGACACAATTTACTGTACAACTCAAAATAATTGTTCAGAGGGTGGTGGATGAATTTTTCCTGCAATATGAAACCAACGGCAGTAAAACATCATGTTTGTGAGCTGCTGACTGATGAAGTTCTTCTCACCTGAAGGAGGAGGATGTGGTGTCACATTTGACTTCATGAGAGAGAGAGAGAGAGAGAGAGAGAGAGAGAGAGAGAGAGAGAGAGAGAGAGAGAGAGAGAGAGAGAGATATGATGATGATGGTACTTCCTTTATGTTTGACAAGCTTAGGTGTAACTCAAAGATATTCACTAAAGAACCACTCAAGCCTTATACTTTGCCCTATGACAAAACAAGACCATCTACAAGTTCACAACGCATCATAGCATGTACGTTGTGATCCTGTAGATTTTTTTCTATTAAAAAAGACAACATTTCAACCAAAAAATTGGGATGCCAGGGTGCCAAAAATGCCTTTTGTCAAATGTCCTCACAACATATCTATAGAGAGACAAAAGAAAAATCATATAATATCTATACAGTATGTATGTATGTATACATGTATGTATACATGTATGTGTGTACGACTGTACGTACTGTATGTATGTTCGAACCGCTTGTAGCGGCCCCCGTCAACATTTGACGTTTGGTCAAATCTGTCCCAAGCTGGCAAGCTGTGTAGTATGGAGTATGGTAACCATCCCAGTTATAAATTATGAACAAAAGAAATTATCAACAAAAACATTGTTTTTGTTGTTTATTCATCATGGTCCATTCATCCAAGCTAGGAAAATGGCCCTTAGCTGAAGTTGGCAGCTTACCTTGTTGTAGTGGTCCATGTCCATGGGGATGCCAGCTGGTCCATGGGCATACCCTTGGCCCTGCTGCTTTGGCATTGACTGGAAGGACAGATAGAGAAACTGCTCAGTAGTTAACAACCTTCTTCAAATTATCATATTTATTTCTGTCAGTACTAGTAGCTTATTACTTACATCAAGTTTCTCTTTTTCTGTCAGTAGTAGTTTAACTCTTTCATTCAGTTTTTTATCTTTTTCTGTCACTAGTTTATCACTTTGATTCAGTTTTTGATCGATTTCTGTCAGTAGTTTAAAACTATCCTCCAGTTGCAGATTTTTTTCTGTCAGTAGTTTATTCATTTCCTTCAAATCTTTCTCTGTTTCCGCCAGTTGTTGGCCTTTTTCTATTAGCAGCTTATTACTTTGTCTTATGTACAAGCCAGAAAGAGAACCTGGCTTCAGTTGTTTGTCTTTTTCAATCAGTTGCTGGTCTTTTTTTGTCAGTTCTTGGTCTTTTTCTATCAGTTGTTGGACTTTTTCTGTAAGTTGTTGGTCTTTTTCTGTCATTGTTTTGTCTTTTTCTGTCAGTTGTTGGTCTTTTTCTGTCAGTTGTTTGTCTTTTTCTGTCAGTTGTTGGTCTTTTTCTGTCAGTTGTTTGTCCTTTTCTATCAGTTGTTGGTCTTTTTCTATCAATTGTGTGTCTTTTTCTATCAACAGTTCATTAGTATTCTTCAGTTGTTCTCTGAGTTCCTTCTCTATCATTATTTTGTCCATGTTGCTCTCTCTCGCTGGCATAAGCAGATCTCTCTTTCTCTGTTCAGATCCTGGTTGATCCACATGTGGTCTCTGAGTCTCTGGTAATAAAGAAGAACACTGTGTAAGCTGCTGTTTATATTCAATGTGTTCCTGTTAATTTACCTTTTTAAGGTTTTTGCGTTGTACTAAGTGGTCATTGAGTGCTTTAAGTCAAATAAATAGCATTCAATGTGTGCAAGAATAAGACAAAAAGTTTCTGCCTCAACCTACAGTAAATGTAATGTATTTACTTAAAGCACAATAAGTACTTATAGTGACATATAATCACACTAAAATTATAACAATGATTATAATAAAACATCATAATATGCCTTATAAAACTATGATAATTGTAATATTGCAACAACAACAACTAACATGTCTGTGACTGTCCAGCAATTATGAAATTGTAAAATTGAACTTGAACTAAGTAATTGTAAAGATTATTTAGTATATCATTTTTAAATATAGAAAATCTATATATAGTAAATATAGGATCAAAAGTAAAATTACTATAATACTATAACCATCAATTGGAATAATTTGAAGACGTGAATTTGTGTCTTACTGATGTTGTTATGTCTCCATAAGACAAAGCCAGCAGCTGCTACCAGACAGCAACACATGAAGACAACAACTATGATGATATAAACAACACATGAACTGCACTGTACCATGAAGAAATCTCCTGCAAATTATAAGACACAACAGCTGTTATTCATATTATAAAACTTTAATTAAATTGTTTAAAAATGTTAAAGTGTGTACGAGGCAAAACTTTAGCAAACATGTTTACCAGGAACATGGATGTGTGTGACTCTGGTCTGGTTGATGTTGTGTTGTTGAAGTCTACAGGTGAAGGTGTTGTTGTCAGTCTTCTTCACAGTGACGTTGCTTCTGACTGCATAGAGACCATCAGTACCTCTGACTGTCTCTGAGGGTTCAGCAGGAAGGAGCTTTCCTTCACTGTCCAGCCAAGACACCTCAGGTTGAGGATACCAGCCTTTAGACTCACACCCTAAAACCACTGCATCACTGTTGGTCCCCACTAAGATGATGACAGGGGAGGACACAGCACCTATGAATGAACACATTGGATTCAAACACTGAAATGAAGCAGTCACTGACTGATTGTTGAACAAACATCAATCCGATAAAGTACTAACAAGATGACAGTGATTTGGTGAAAATACCTATAACATTGGGTCAAGGCTAGTTTGAAGGTCATTAGAATCAGGTTTTATTGGCCAAACACGCTTTACATAAATAATTTGACTCTGGTTCACAGTGACTCTCATTGTACTTCAGCAATAGACAACAAAAACAGTGGCAGCAAAAGTAGATTTTACCCACAATAGCCTACAGTAAATAGTTTTATAACCGTGTTGTCAACAGCAAAACATTATCCATAGGAGATGTAACTGTAATAGATGCGATGCATATAAGACACATTTAAATCAGTACAATATTGGACAATGGACACAGCAGTGGTTATGTGTGTCTATATACACAAATTACTTAATTTAACAGCGTGAGCCCTGATTGGTCAATTTCAGTGGGGTCGTACAAACAAAGGCTGTTCAGTCATGCTATGAAAAGAGTAAAACTAGACAGAATATGCTGATTGGTCTACATTAGCCTAGATACTTACCAACAACCAGCTGAACAGAAGCCTCTCTCTTCATCGTAGGAAGGTAGCATCTGTAAGTCCCTTCATCTGAGATCTTCACCTTGGACAGTTTGAGGGAAATGTTGCCGTTCTGCAGTTCCTCTATGAACAGAGATGTTCTTCCAGTGAAGGCTGGGTTTTGGAGGTGATCAAGTTCTCGCCTTCCCTGTCGTACGTAAACAAACCTAGGCTTGAGGTCTGGTCTCGTCCACTCCAGGGTCACTGCAACAGCATCGATGTTTGGATTCAGGTGACTTGGCAGAATGACGTCATCACCCAGTGCTGCTACTATTGGCCGATGTGGAGCGACCACCTGAGTTTCACCTGGGAAGTGAGATTGATGTGTTAATTAAATATTTGGGTACAGATACAAGCAGCGAAATGTTGTTGGGTCTTGTCCTGCAGATTGTATATTAAAGCAAGAAAATATAACAATTGAATAGAATGACAATAGTGGAAAAATAACATTACTATTAGCGATGGGGTTATACTGTACATATGGTTCCAATATTTATAGACTTAAGACAGGAAAAGTGACAATGGTCATTATCATATGCAGATGTAACAGGATCAATCAATGTGCAAGTGTCACATATATAATATATAGCATGAGCAGCATTTCTCAAACAAGAACAAGTGATCAAGAATAGAGACCATGTCATAACACGTATTGTTGTCTTATGTTTTCCTAGTTTGTTTTTGTTTTATGGCCATGTCCACAAGACTAGAGCCCTTGGCTGTTAGGCATCTCAGGCATTTACCATTCCACAAAGAGTTTGTTGCTGCATGGGTGATGTTTATTCCTTCCTTACAAGCTCTTAGCCGGTTCAGTTCAGTGCTGCTGATAAATATACCCACTTCTCTGATAAGATATATTTATTGTGTTATATCAATGAACGATAAAATTCACAAAACAATGAACCTTACAATTAACCACCTTAGTTATTTACAGTAGGAAAATGTTTAGCCATATAAATTCACCGTAAGGAAATAATTAGTCACGTTAAATATTTTGAAAATAATGAACCACATTAAGTAGGCCTATCTGTAGTAAAGTAATGAGCCTTTCCTTCCTTCCTTTGCCCATTGTTGCACAGTGAAATACATTAAATATAGATCAAATAAAATATGATTTTAATCCTGTTACAGATCAGTGAATTACCTCGTATAGAGACTGTCAATAGAAGAAAGACAACAGCATGATGGAACATGAACACACAGATGACTCTGGAGACAGAATGAAGACACAGTTCATTCTTCTGGTCAAACATCATGGACATCTGAAAATACAAAATACATTAATTAACATTTCACATCCCAAGATTACTTCATTATTTAAATTGTACCCATATGGCCTAGTGACTTACTCTCATCCAGTAAAGTATCTAAATTAATTTTCCCTGTGAGACAGTCAGAGTTTAGTGGGTTCCACTTGCACCCTAAGTAAGGACATTTCTTATTGTTTCGTGGGTGGCACCTCATTGATAAACATTGACTGAGCGGTGCCAGCTATGCCCAAGGTAAAATGTGTTCCTTAGTGCATGTCTGTATGATTACTGTGTTACTGTGATGAATACTAGTTGTCATAAACATGTTAAATGTGTCATTGTAACATTGTCGTATACCAGGTACATTGTACATTGATACAATTCATTGTTGGTTTTATATTCTATAATGTTCCTTCATTGTATGTTGTGCCAGTTATGAGCTATGGCCAAGACATGCTGCTGAGGCGTGGATGTGTTATGCCAAGAGAAGTGACTACCAGAATTTGTCATAACTCATGATAGACCAGTACACATTACAGTCATTTGATAAACCTACACTATGCAGAGTCTTAATATTCCATACCAATTGGCTATAGGCTTCCAGAATTTGAGGGCGGGCCCTATCTTACAAAAAATGCCAAATATCTGATCAACCCCAATTGTTTATCACAAATTAAGAGGACTCTACACAATGCAGAGCAATTTCACTTAGATCCATATAAGTGCCACAAATGTGACACACCCAAACTTTTCCCTCTGCTGAATTAGGCCTACGTATTTTCAGAAAGAATGACATGCATGATATTGTGAGGAGGGAAATGGTCGGCCGTTTCCAGTAGCATTGACATCATCAAAGCGTATACCTGTTCTAGGTAAACTTGTCTATTCAAGAAAATGAAACTTTAATCTTGAAAATTACATTCATGGTAGGTGTTCAAGCTGCTCACAAGATAAACAGTTATCAACAGTGTATTATAATGTATTATGGCCTACTATGTTATTAAAGGACATGTCAAAGTTCATAAACATTCAAATGTTTTATTATAAAATATTCTTCCGCATTTTAAAGCCTGTGTTGAAAATGTACATTACCCGAGATTGAGGATTGTATTGAGGGTGTATTTTGTTGTAAGGTCTCTTAGAAGTGATGACTTCAGTCTACTGTTTTAGTTGTTTATTATATGTGTACTTTGGACCCAAGAGTGATAGTATCTGATCAACGGAATAGAAGGCATTAAAAAGTTTGCCATTATAAACTGTTAATCATTATTAGAGTAAAGTTGTTCTATGGAGTTATTGATCTGATAGTAATGCATGTAAGCCTAGCCTATATATTGTTGCACATTGTCTGTCTCAACAACAATTGGTAAATTTGATTTGATATTTATATTTTCTGGGCAATTTTTTTTACAAGCTTTTGAAACTTCTGAAAACGTATACTGTAGGAGCTTTATTGGCATGAGAATTGCCAAAGCAAGTGTCACAAATAAAATAAAAACATGCATGCAACTAGTAGGCTTACTACTACTACTTGGCTACTTAGGCCTACTGTTATTAATAATGTATTACTAATTATCTGTTGATTGCAGAGTGTAGATCTTCGTAGATAGATTTTTTTTTCATTAGATAAATTCCCAGTAACAGTGACTGTACTACAGGGGGCAGCAGAGCAACAATTTCAACATTAAGTTTATTGTCACAGTAAAAGTCTGTTCAAGTATCATTATACTTCATAATTACTGGTCACTCACTGACTTTTAGTAGTATGTATTATAATTCTCATACATCATTATAATGATTTTACAATGCAATACAGTACATCAGTGTTTTAATTAAAGCAAAATATAAAATAATGTTCAATTGATGCAAAAATAACCCACAAAGTTTCTGCCTATACTGTACCTTCAGGAATGTGATTGTGTTTAGCTCCCAATGACCAATTACATATTGACTTAATAATCACACACTATTATATCAGGGATTAAAACCACAAAATAGTTTACAGCACTTTTACCATTTATTAATATTTTAATGAATGAATTATGTTTAGGTTTACTTCTTGTGACAATCCTCCCGATCCCAAGGAGCCACAATGACAAAATGACTTATTTACAAAAGTAGGCTAATATAACTGTAGTAACACAAAAGTGATAATAAGCAATAGAAGGATTAACAAAGAAGACTTCACTAAAGCATGAGGTCAGTCCGTTGCTCTCCCCAGCTTGGCAGAGGGAGTAGCGTTCAAATGAATAAATCTTACATAATTATTCAAAATAAACCAAAAATACTATACCTCTCTAAAGGAACAAACAAACCAGTTATTATAGCATAATAACATAACCAAACTCACAGTATATCAAATAATCGAACAATCGAAACAAACAAAGGCTTGGCTGGGTGGCCGGTTGGGAGAGGAGGAAGACTGCTGCGCCCAGATCCTGGAATCCTGGGATCCCAAACCACCCAGTAGTGACCACCCAGTAGTGCATGCACTACTGGGTGGTTTGGGATCTTCTTAACCTCCAGGTTAGCCACTCAAGAGCTGGAATCTGAGTTCCAGCTCCAAGCAGAGCTGGCCTGGTCCTCCAATCACCTCGATTGAATGACACACCTGCTTTGCATACAAGCAGGCACCCACACACTCTTCCTAACTATATAACTAACCAAAAATAACAAAAAACTAAAAATACAACCATTCTCGTAACAAAGGGTGTTTTCATTCAACCATTTTTTCATCTTACATTCATGGTGCAGAGCGGAGGCCACCCAAACGTGCGAGCTGCCCACCTAATAAAATCTCTCGGGAAAATACACTACCAGTACTATTTCTAACATCAGATTGGGTGGCCTAGCCCGCTGCTCGTATTTTTAAGATGGGGTGGGGGTGGGGGGTCCTGCAAAGGCATGGTACCAATCTGACAGGCGGATCTGTCACAGTCTGCCCAGGTTGCTGACGCTAGTGAGCAAGCACCGGGTTGCAATGATTGCCACTGTGCATGTAAATATGGGATTGATCATGATGAGAGGAAAGAAGCGAACCACCATGCAACACAACAGCAGAGCAAGCAACACTGCAGAGCTCCAGACCCTGATGCTGGATAGGAGGGAGTGGAGGGCAGCGATCCAGGAGACCCGCGTTGGTGTCAGTTTGTTCCTGCATCAAAGACTGGGACAAAAACACACAAAAAGGTTTCACAAAACAAACCTTTAACTGAACATTTTTTATTTTTCACATATGTGACCGCTCGTGGCGTTTTCAGACACAACGGGGCCATAGTCATTTTTCTACTTTTCACATTTTCCAAAAGTACAGAATCTATGATGTATCATTATTAGAAATTTGACAAAATTTGAAGAAGATTTAGGATATTTCTTAGGCAAAAATGCATTTTTCAAATGAAATCATACAGGCCCTTCAAAAATAATTGTTTTAAATACTAACCAATTTATTATTGACTGTTATTATATATTACTGAATCAGGGATGACTGAACCCAACCATTTGCTTGATTTATTGATTGAAGACTTTATTAGAAGTTTGCATAGGAAAAGGCCCCGTTTCATGACAGTACAGTTCACTGGTACAAGGTCAACTAAAAGGAGATTCAAGAAAGCCTTTCGGCTTATTTACATAGGAAACCTTTATGTACCACATATAACATTGAATGACAGTCAGATATCACTATGCAGAGGATATCATCAATAGCAAAAAGAAAAAAAGAAAAACAGCCGTAAAACTGAAAAATAAAATAGAAGAAAATAATTAAAAGATATATACTGTGGAAAGGGGAAGGTAAGTATATGCTCTATTACCACAATGCTGTATGATTCAGAATGCATACTAATCTCATAAGTAATTTACAGTTATGCCTACAGTACACGTTGAAGAAAGGAAAAGAATGACTGCAATTTGGCTCTGGGTGATGCCCATATTTTCTTTCTTGAATTCCCTTTTACTAAATGGAGTACATCCTGGTTGCCATTCTTTACCTGGTTCCTGGGTTCTAGTCTTCCATCTCCAGCTGGGAGATCATCTCCCTGACGTTGGGCATGGTCATCTGCTCTGGGCTTTTGAGCACAGGTTGCCAGCTACACATAGGGTCAATGGTGACCTCCTTAAACTCTGAGCTATACGAACATATAGAACTCTTGTTACATAGTTTTCAGTTTTCACTACATTTTCTTTTAATTGTGCAGTCAGATGCAGTGAGATTAGTTATGAGGAGAACTGGAGAAGCCTACTTCTGGATGGTGTTGAGGATTCCCCACATGTACTGGTCCACCTCCAGATCCTCTCGTAACACTGTTTCTCTGTGGAGAGCATAGTGTTGTTCCATTAGCAAAATGTGTTGGATGCTGGGGTGGCGGAGCAAAAATATCACATCTATAAGCACACAACGTGTCACGGTGTGATGCGTTGTGAACTTGTGAGTAATGTTGGTAATGGTAATCCTTTCACTTACTGGCATACAGGACACTTCCATAAGTCTCTCTTACAGTTGTCCTGCAGGTATGACCCTAGATCAAAGCACTGTTGAGAGAAAATCTATGTCATAACATCATAAAAATAGTAGATCTCATACAGTAATATATCAATGTAACCTTACTGGCATACATCTACAGGACGCCTCCAAATGTCATTCTCACGTTTGTCCTCACATATGACTTTGATCGAAGCACGAGAAAATCCCATAACAGGTGGGTATTATTTAGAAGCTCTTATTCCCAGCTCTTACCCCCCGGCTCCACCGGGTGCGTCGAGCGTTGCGTCAACGTCAACGCTGGGAACGCTCCCGTTTCAATCAATGAAGGGTGCTCCACTGCCGACGTCAACGTCAACGCCGGACGCTCAAATTCGCCCCGGTTAATTTTTTGACGCTGGCACGACGCCGTCATTTTGGTGGAGCCCTAGGGTTATCCATTAATTAAGTGATAACGGCACCATCTTAAGCACAATCATTAGTATATAAGTGGAGCTTAACACTCGCCAGCATATTTAACTCATGGGGGTTTGTCAATATATTAATTAAGAGGCGCAATGTGTTAGCTGCTATTTTGAACCGTGACTTATAAAAACGTAACGCATAGCGTTTAGACCTGGTCAGACCACGTCTTGAGTGCAAAAAGAAATGTTTGGTTGTGAGCAGTTTGGAGGGACAGCGAGTGCATTTTCCGGCAGCGGCACCTGCCGCGACGTCGTCGGACTTGCCGACAACAGCCGCGGCAATGATTCCTATGCCGTGGCAATTATACCTAATCCGTGGCAACGCCGGACAGACCGACAATCGAGCTGCGTCAGCCGCTGTTGCCGAGCCTATCCTCCCCCCCCCACCCCCACCCACACACACACACACACACGCAGGCACGCACGCACGCACACTCCCCCCCCCCCCCACACACACACACACGCAGGCACGCATGCACGCACACGCACGCACCATGATCAGCTAGTGGACCAACGTGCTCATATAGTCAATTATGTATAAATAAATGAATGAAGTAGACTGGTGGTCGCTTGCTGACCTTCCGGATCTGCTGGTGGACCACCGGGCCCGCCGGGCGTCACCGGCAGCCGCCGCCGTCACCTGCCGGCCTCACCGGCAGCCGCCGTAGCCGCCGCCGCTAGCCGCCGTCACCGGGCCTCACCGGCAGCCGCCGCTAGCCGCCGTCACCTGCCGGGCTTCACCGGCAGCCGCCGCTAGCCGCCGTCACATGCCGTCACCTGCCGGGCTTCACCGGCAGCCGCCGCTAGCCGCCGTCACCTGCCGGGCTTGCACCGGCAGCCGCCGCTAGTCGCCGTCACCTGCCGCGCCTACTGTGTGTGTGTCCCTCCCTCCACCTCGCCTCTCCACTTCTATCTATCCATTTTACGCACAGCTGTTTTGCGCTGCACGCATCTATCCCGAAACACACACACACACACACACACACACACACACACACACACACACACACACACACACACACACACACACACACACACACACAGCCCGGGAACGACCCACGGAGCGAGCAACGAACACCCACCCGTCCGTCTCGCCGCCGCCAGAGATGGATCTGTCTGTCTGATCCCCCCCCCCCCCCCCCCCCAGATTGTCCATAGTTTAATAGTCTGTTATTTGTATTTCTTTCGCCTGGCCTGGCCGTTTAATTATCCATTTCTACCTTAATTCTCATATCAGCCATATTCCATTTTACGCACATTTTACCGACCTCCTCACCCCGAATATAAATATAACCTTCATTTTTCTTTGCAGCTAAATTAACTAAAGGTTCTCCTTAATCGAATTCATCATAGATATGTTTATTTTTCAACACATGTTCTTCATTATTATTATTTAGGCATATGGTTTCTCTGCGCTTGTCATGCGTAAATCTTTGGATTCATTCTGTGACCAGCATTCTGCTTATGTACTATGCGGATTTTATCGATAACAGGTTGGGTTATTCACCACCTCGGCGTCAGGTTTATTATTAACCAAAGCCATTTCCGAACATAATGCCTTAATGACCCAGTTAACCTATAAGATATTAATAATAATACCAGTAAGACTCCCTGTCAGGTAGCAGCGTGATGTAATAGCTTGCAGTATGATGCCCTCATCATGAAAGACAGTATATGCAAAATCCCTGTAATGCTCCAAGAAAGAAAAAGGACATGCGTTTCTATAATACTGACCAGCAGCCAGCAAGCCAGCCATGAGTGTGTGTGTGTGTGTGTGTGTGTGTGTGTGTGTGTGTGTGTGTGTGTGTGTGTGTGTGTGTGTGTGTGTGTGTGTGTGTGTGTGTGTGTGTGTGTGTGCGCGCGCGCGCATGTCGTGCAGCCTATATGTTTTGGCCGACGATTTTGACCCCATCCCCCGCAGTGTTTTCCACAGTCAGTGAGAGAGTGTAAAATGAATCCAAACGTCCCCCCCTTACGGGTCCATTTGGTTTCGTTTTAAGCCTACCTGCACAAGAATTAAAATGTCCATAAGGGTCCATTATAGGTTGTCTACTCATTTACCTGGGGACCACCTGGAAGTTCCAGGCGATCGCCTGACCTTACCCAACCAGCTCTCTTAGAATCTCGTAAAAATAGTACGAATTAACGTTTTTACTTTCGTACATAGAATACTAAAAAGGCCAACTATTCGTGCAAATCATACGAAAACGTCCCCAGTCAAATCTACGGTAGGAGGCACGTTCCGAGGCGAGCCGAAGACGCACGGAAAAACCCGAGCAGCGCCATCTTGGTTTGTATAAAAATAACAATAATAATAATAATGGAATTGCATTTTTATAGCGCTTTTCCAAGTGCCTTATAGGGCTTTTCCAAGTGCTCAAAGCACTTTATTATTGTGCTGTAATAGATGTTGACAGAATGTCTTTACACAACCTGATTCACGCTGATATCGCTTTTGTTGTTGTTTTTTTTAATTATATATATTTAACAAGGAAGTCCCGCCTACTGCAGTGCATCCGGTTTACTGCCCTTGCACTTCCTTTCACTTTCACCCATAGAGTATGCTTACACCACCGTCCCACTTGCAAAAGGCGTGCTGTTTCCGTGATCCGCTCTAGACCGGATGGTCAAAGTGTTTGTTTACACACTGGACTGCTGCAGGCTCACGCTGTGGGCTCACGTACGGCACGGATTATATCTTTTCTTCAATAATTGAAACGTCCATTCGGGTAAGAAGGGGCTTTATTATTAGTAGTAGTACATTGTGTTATAATAGATGTTGCTGTTGACAGAATGTCTTTACACAACCAACCCTGTAATCTTTATTTTATTCATTGCAACATTAAGCTAAAGGTTTAGCTAACGTAGCTAACAACAACAGACCCCTTAGCTGAGAGAGAGATGGAGCAGGGACCCCTTTAGCTGAGTGGTGAAGCAGGGACCCCTTAGCTGAGAGAGATGAAGCAGGGACCCCTTTAGCTGAGTGATGAAGCAGGGACCCCTTAGCAACCCTGTAATCTTTATTTTATTCATTGCAACATTAAGCTAAAGGTTTAGCTAACGTAGCTAACAACAACAGACCCCTTAGCTGAGAGAGAGATGGAGCAGGGACCCCTTTAGCTGAGTGGTGAAGCAGGGACCCCTTAGCTGAGAGAGATGAAGCAGGGACCCCTTTAGCTGAGTGATGAAGCAGGGACCCCTTAGCAACCCTGTAATCTTTATTTTATTCATTGCAACATTAAGCTAAAGGTTTAGCTAACGTAGCTAACAACAACAGACCCCTTAGCTGAGAGAGAGAGAGAGATGGAGCAGGGACCCCTTTAGCTGAGTGGTGAAGCAGGGACCCCTTAGCTGAGAGAGATGAAGCAGGGACCCCTTTAGCTGAGTGATGAAGCAGGGACCCCTTAGCTGAGACAGATGAAGCAGGGACCCCTTAGCTGAGAGAGAGAGATGGAGCAGGGACCCCTTTAGCTGAGTGATGAAGCAGGGACCCCTTAGCTGAGACAGATGAAGCAGGGACCCCTTAGCTGAGAGAGAGAGAGAGAGATGGAGCAGGGACCCCTTTAGCTGAGTGATGAAGCAGGGACCCCTTAGCTGAGAGAGATGGAGCAGGGACCCCTTAGCTGAGACAGATGAAGCAGGGACCCCTTAGCTGAGAGAGAGAGATGGAGCAGGGACCCCTTTAGCTGAGAGAGATGGAGCAGGGACCCCTTAGCTGAGACAGATGAAGCAGGGACCCCTTAACTGAGAGAGAGAGATGGAGCAGGGAATCCCTAGCTGAGACAGATGAAGCAGGGACCCCTTTAGCTGAGTGCAGGGACCCCTTAGCTGAGACAGATGAAGCAGGGACCCCTTTAGCTGAGTGATGAAGCAGGGACTCCTTAGCTGAGAGAGAGAGAGATGAAGCAGGGACCCCTTAGCTGAGAGATGGAGCAGGGACCCCTTAGCTGAGACAGATGAAGCAGGGACCCCACCCTTAGCTGAGAGACAGATGAAGCAGGGACCCCCACTACATAGAGACATTAATGGATTTATATTTAAAAGTAACTTTTATTCCCCCCCTGGACCCAGGGTATGGCAGCTGCCTACCCCTGCCATACCCAATTGACACCCTGAGAGTGTAGTGCCCACCCAGGATTACATTAGATCAGGGGTCTTCAACAGGGGGTCTGGGACCCCGAGGGGGTCCTCAGAGTTACTACAGGGGGTCCTCCAAATCTTCCAATCCTTTTTATATTAACAACTTGAGACCCAGTGTACATATTCTGAGAACTGTAGCCAAAAATAACAGATCTACAAGCTCACAACGTCTCGCCCTGCGAGGCGTTGTGAGCTTGTAGATCGGCTATTTTCGGCAAAGAGGTTTGGTGTAGAGGGGGAAAAGAGCATACTAAGTACAGAGTGAAAGGTCAAGTTTATTAAGTATTGACGGCACAAGTTGTTAAATATCTGACAACACACATTGACATGAATCCAAAATACACTGATGCTGTCAAACAATGAAACCATATGGAATCTATGAAAAGGCTTTAGGGGTCACTGCTTCATCTCTCTCTCAACTAAGGGGTCCTTGGCCTGAAAACGTTGAAGACCCCTGCATTAGATAATTGACACTGGGACCAAAAAAATAAATAAATAAATGCTTGTTTTGTTGGAAAAAAAAGAAATAAACAGGGCATTTTTTTCTCGCCTCGCAGCTGCACACTGACATGGACGGCGGTGAAGTACACGCTGTCGGGCGAAGGAGCCGGCTCCATCTTCACCATCGACCAGACGATGGGACATCCATGCCTTAAGGAGCCTGGACAGGGAGGAGAAGCCATACTACACGCTCCGCGCCCAGGTCGTCGACATCGACACCAGCAGGCCCCTGGAGCCCGAGTCGGAGTTCGTCATCAAGGTCCAGGACATCAACGACAACGAGCCCAAGTTCCTGGAGGGGCCATACACCGCCAGTGTCCCGGAGATGTCACCCTTAGGTGAGTGCGCGTGAGGTCACTGTGTTATAGATATCTTATCTACTGCATTGTACAGGGGTTTTCAAAGTGGGTGACGGGGCACCCTGGGGTGCCGCGGCGGCAGTCCAGGGGTGCCGCGAGATAATATGATAATATTTGGAATTTATTTGGACACTTAAAAAATATTTAGTATCATTTTAAACTTGAAGTACAAAGTTATTTTCAATCAGTTCTAGCCAAAATGGCTATTATCTCAACGTTTCCTTGCAACATAATCACTAAAATATCGTTGTGTGCTTGTAGATCTGCTGTTTTCACTAGTTTAGTAGTACATTTTATAGATGATAAATACAAACGGTTTTGGACATACAAGGTTTCCACCCGACAACGACGATATGCTATAAATATAAGGTGCTGGGACTGAAAATTATAATGTAGGGGTGCCTCGAATATTTATGGGTTGCCCCACTGCCCTGAGACAAAAAAGTTTGGGAACCCCTGGCATAGTACTGTGTTCTATCCGTCTGTTATTCAATGTTACATGAGATACATAAAGGTTTCCTGTGCAAATAAGCCGAAAAGCTTACTAGGATCTCCTTTTAGTTGACAATAAAGATTCAATTCACCCTTTAGTAGACTGACTTTCAGATATACATAGCAATGCAGATATAATAGCAGATATGCAAGCTCGCATAGCGGCACTTGTAGATCTGCTATTTTTGAAAAATCGTGAAGTCTTTGAAGAAGGATTTCAAAGTAGATCTCTATTTTTGAATTCAATAATCTTTCTCTAACTCTGAGAGTGCACAAATGGAACCAAATGGACCCTTACAGGTCTGTAACTTTGACAGTGTTCAAATGGAACCAAATGGATTTGGTTCCATTTGTACTTTGTCAACGTTAAGGGGAGATCTTGTATAGGCACGAGAGGACCCCAATCAATGCAAACATGTCGTTGTACTGGTGAGCTCCAACTGTCATCATACTGGTCAGGTTCCAGCGGTTAAGCAAGCTCTTGTCGTTCTGGTGTGAACTTGTTTTTTTTGCACTGTTTTTGTAAAAATGTTTAGTGTGAACTTAATTCCAGTCTCATACATTCATATAGGTTGACGGAGGAGGGCCAGGGTTCCATCGTCTGCTGACTGAGCACCTGAAACACGAGAGCATTGCTGGAACAACCTGGAGAGCCTCCGCTAAGACGCTGCCAATATCCACTCAGTGCCCTCAGTATCATAACTGGATGCCTGAAGCCCACCCCAGTGTCCCCTCTTGCCAGTCCTCGCGGGAGTAGCCCCGGCCGGGCCGTCCTGAGATGATGGCATGGCTACGACCACAACGAGTTGGACCTCTGACGTTACACGAAAAAGAAGATGGAATATATCAGACAGACAGGCTCTACACCCCGTTCACTGATTGGTCGACCTGAACCGGTGTAGACGGGGTAAAGGACTTCACCGTGGGCCGTGACTATGATGGCCTGCACTTATTTTCTGACTTGAGGTGGAAAGCCTTCCACCTCAAATTTGCGGTGGATAGATCTCCACCGTAGACTCTGATACAGGCTTTAGTGTTCAGGCAAGCATCACAGCCGCCGAGAGGCCAGAAAGCACGTCAGGACCTGGACCAATCAGTGACGTCTCGATTGGGGTCAGATTGGGGCCCATATGGGGATGATCTTGTCGTATGGACTTTTTTGTTTGACATGATTATTGTTATTGTTTTTTAATGTTAGTTGAAATATGAGCATATAAGGTCATATTCTGGGGCATATCTAACTAAACTCAGCTCCAAAAGAAAGGAAGCTTCCATTATATCTCCCCTTTAATAATACCAAATTGTATATTGCTTTATATCATTTTTATCGATGATTTGTCATCGATGCAGCTTGTAAGCATCGGGCATTTGAGGCATGAGCTACACAGCCTAACGTGTGGGTAGCGCCGACCAAAGATTTGCCAAAATGGCTTGCAATACTGTTCTGCTGGCATTGGGCTTCCCTTGACACTGAGCTTAACATTCATTCCACGAATGCCAGATCCTTACAAGCTGTACCTCGTTGTAAAGGTGACAAATCAACAATAACAATGATAAACACAATACCATTTGGCATAATTAAAGGGGGGATATAATGGACCGAATGTTGGCAAATTTTGGGTCAGCGCTACCCACACGTTTGCCTCATTCCACGAATGCCTAATGCTTAGAAATTATATAAAACAGAATACAAATCAGTATTATTAAAGGGGAGATATAATGGCGCAAAGTCAAGTTTCATTTCTTTTTGTGCTGAGTTTAGTTATGATAATTTATCAGGCCTAGAATAAGGTAATGACGTCGAGATCATCCCCATATGGGCTGTGATCTGGGCCCAATCGCGAAGTCACTGATTGGTCCAGGTCCTGACCGTGCTTGCTGGGTAGCCTTGCCATCTGGATGGACAAACAATTTTACACATTACATGGCATGGACTATTTGCCATTTGTCTGTGATATTTGGCCAGATTAATTAAACCTTTTTAGTAATAGTACTGTAATAGTATGAAAGAATGAATGTCTCTCCAGGCTATACAGGAAAGGAAGGTTGAAAATACTTCATAAATCCATTGTATTGTAAATGAATAGTGTTTGCTATATTTCCAAAGTACATACTGTGTATGAATAGTAACAAGTAACAAGATTTCTTGTTACGAACGTTTAACATGGGAGAGAAAGACAGAATGTGATAAATGATGTTCTGGAATATCGGATGCAATAGGACTAGTCTGTCTGTCTGTCTGTCTGTCTGTCTGTCTGTCTGTCTGTCTGTCTGTTGTCTGTCTGTCTGCAATCTGCATGTCTGTCTGTGTGACTGACAGTTTGTAAACCGTCTATCCATTTTGGTTCCATTTGTACGCTGTCAAAGTTACAGACATGTACTGTAAGGGTCAATTAATAAAGGAACCTATAGTCACTGTAATACACTTTGAGAACCACTGATATACAATGTTTTCTTTTTTTTAACCTTGGAAGAGGAAACAAGACAATATGATATGAGACTACTAAGGCTTGAGTGTTTATATAAACAGCCAGATGTTTAAATGTTTAAATGAAAACTATAATTGATGATTTCAAATTGTTATTCTGGTATGACAGTTGATACTGTATTTCCGTGAACACTGTACTATGTCTTCAATAAAAAACGATTCCCATCATTTGTGTGTTTAAAGTTACGATTCTACATGCCTGCTTCTAATTATACAGTAATAACACTATAACTATAACAACTCCTCCTCAAACACACAGAAACATTGCTGCACAAAGCACAAAAAGAGAATTATTGATAATGGCTTTATATTTATACTATTTTGATAGAATACTGATGTTTTAATTATAGCATACTGGTCCAATATGGCACTCTTTTATCTCTGTGTTATTATCTTCCACTGTAATACATACAGTTTTACAATCCATGTCCAATAGGACCCACATAACTATGAGGAAGATATTATATTATGGTTTAGCTGTCTGTCTGTCATTATGTCACCCACAATATAGGACACTGTCACACATGTCTTCAATGCTGTCCATTTTAATTCTTTATAAGGGCTTTAAAGCTTTGATCAGCCCAATTATGGAAGAGGGATTAGCTGGGTAGGGTTTAAGGGGTAGGCCAGATTTGTTCAATATACAGTATTGATGTTTGCTTTATTGGCATAAGAAAACATATGTTTACATTGCCAAAGCCAAGTGTCAATTAAGAAATCGCACCCGTGTGAAGTGAGAGGTACTTACTTTGTCTCTGATTTCTCTCTTGGCTTGGCTATCTTTCTTGGCCATCTCTTTGTCTGTTCCCTTTGTCCTCTCCCTCGCTCGTTGATTGTGAATGAATATGAGATATTTCAAGCACTACAGGCATGTTGTTCATTGCCTTACCAAGTTCATTCACAGCCTGTGTCCCTATCAGAACATCTGGAAATGTGAGTGGTTTAGTTTCGTTCCCCTTGATGGGTAGGTTAGTCTCCACAGAAGAACATCTGAGATGACCTGGTCCTTTGCTCTGTGACAGTGTCCTGCAAAGCAGAGTCTTCTTTGTGCCATCCCAACTGTGAGATGGGAGGGATGCCTCTATAAATCTGAGCTTTAGTGGGATGGTTTCTCCATGAAAGGTTCTGGACATGCATGAGAACTCTTTATTCATTGTCCATGTTTACAGCTAGGGTTAGGGTTAGGGTTAGGGTTAGAGATACTGTCCACACAGGTGCTTACAGCTCTTGAGATGTCTAACTGCCATATGGGATGTAGCTTATTGCAAGCACTCCAGACCTGTTGCTCATTGCCACACACACCAAGTTCATTCACAATCAGTCCTGTGTCCCTACTCAGAACATCTGGAAATGTGAGTAGTCTAATTCCGCTTGATGGGTAGGGTTATCTCCACATAAGAATATTAAAGATGACCTACCTGGTCCTTTGCTCTGTGACTGTGCTGCAAAGCAAAGAGTCTTCTTTTGTGCTTCCAGTACATTATTGCGTTATTAACATTTAAATAACCCGGATATAAAACTACAAATTATCAAATGGATACTCCTTTTATATTGAATGATGTCACAGTTATGTCATAGTATATGACAGACCTCGAAGTGTGTCATGACCTAGAAGTACGGTATGTCATGTTTGCACCACTCACTTCACACAGGTGCGATTTCTTATACAGATAGATGGGGCACATAGCGTTTTTGATGTCATTAGTCCGACGTCGCAGTAGTCCGAGGCTGGTGAATGCTAACCTGCCGACGATGGTGAATGATAATCTAGTGAATGATAACCATAGACTCCACAGTCCACACCCTCCTATCTAGCATCAGGGTCTACAGAGCTCTACAGTGTTATTAGCTAAACCCTCCACTATCACCTATCTAATATCAGGGTCTACAGAGCTCTACAGCAGAGGTCTTCAACGTGTTCAGGCCAAGGACCCTTTAGTTGAGAGAGAAATGAAGCAGGGACCCCTATAACCTTTTCAGAGATTCCATAGTTCCATTGTTTGACAGCACAATCATCAGAGTATTTACTGTAACCACTTGAACCGTCAATACTTAATAAACTTGACCTTTCACTCTGTACTTAGTCTGCTCTTTTTCTCCACGACACCAAACCTCCTTGCCGAATATAGCCGATCTACAAGCTCACACGGCCTCGCAGCACGAGACGTTGTGAGTTTGTAGATCTGCTATTTTTGGCTAAAGTTCTCAGCATAACAGTGGTTCATATAAAAAAGAAGAAAGAAATGTTTCTATTACTCAAAGATTTGGAGGATCCCTTGTAGTAATTCTGAAGACCCCCTAGGGGTCCCGGATCCCCTGTGGAAGACCCTTGCTCTACAGCGCTTATGTTAACTGCTTAGTTGTATCACTGCATTATTACTATGTAATAGCACACTAATACCGTTACTGTAATGCAGACATACTGTATACAGCACAAAGGTTTATCATCTGACTCACGGCTTACCAATAAAACATACACGCATGTAGTGTGTGGTTAATAAGTACAGAGAGTAGATTGGATTAAGTTGGATATGACAATCCATTTATTGATTAAAAAAACAGTAATATGCAAAAGATCTTAAAACAAAAGCACCTGCACAGCATAACACGGTAAACACGGTCGAAAACCAACAGTGATTGACAGATGACAGGAACAATTTGATTGCCATAACAACCACCTGAAGCTTACAAAGACAATTGACAAGGCCAGGCCATGCATTTCAATCAAATATAAATAAACACAATAATGTCAATTTGGCTTTAACAGTAGGGGTGGGTGATATGGTGATAAATATTGTTGATACGCCTCTTCAGAGATATTGTATACAGTATATTGTGATACAATGAGGGAGCCTGTTGAATTGTTAATAGAGAATTTGCAATTTTGTCTAAATCAGTAGTTCTCAAACGTCCCTGGAACGTCCTTTTTCCTTTTATTTTTTGTTATCTTGTAGGTGGTTGACTGTTGAGTAACTTGAAAGATAAACATAAAAACCAACATGAGAAAGAATCGTGATGAGATTGTGTATTGTGATACAGATTGGAAATATATCGTGATATTGTATCTTTCCATATATTTTCCATGTATTCATCCACAAGATAATGCACCATTTTCAAAACAACGTCTGCCCTTGATGCAACAACAGCGTAACAGCCTGTCTGGTCGATTCACCACAGTTGAAGAGCCATTTCGCCTACCCTCATGCAGTCCCTCAGAATGTCCATGTTTGCCTCACCTGTCTGCTGGGGTGACCATTACACTATCATATGCACTCCATAGAAATCAAATTGATACAGATTAGAGCTATTGGAATCAGGTGCCGCTCTCTCTCTCTCTCTCTCTCTGGCACAGAGCAGAGGAGAGCGCACCAGAACCAGACACAGAAAGTTTATGCTTGCGGAACAATTTTGCTGCATATCCTATATATTTCACAAACCTTCTTCACCATAAAGCAGCAGTAGTAGGCTCTCTTCCAAATCAAATGTTTGATGTATATCAGGAGGAAATCATGACTCATGACCTTGCGCAGCAGTGCACGTATCAATTAATTAATTATTTGGACACTGATTCCAAAGCTCTAATCTGTATCTCTATGCTCAATTATGCTGTCAGTCTGTCCTGGCATCCCTTAAATATTATAGTGACTGTGACCATTACACGACTATGCACATAATACACTCCATAGTAATCACATCAATACATATAGTTATTGGAATCAGGTCAGGTGCGTCCAAAGAATTAATTAGCCATATGGTTATGGCCCTATGCAGGTGCAGTGCATATTTTAAACTGGGGTGAGCATGTAGATCAGCTATTTTCACAATTTCTGCCTGGTGCGGGGATTCGACCAGAGATGACATACGCTTGTTAAAATAAATGCATCCAGAGCGGCACCTGATTCCAATAGCTCTAATCTGTATTAATTTGATTTCTATGGAGTGCATAGGATAGTGTAATGGTCACCGACAGCAGACAGGTGAGGCAAACATGGACATTCTGAGAGACTGCATGACTGTCCATGTTTGCAAATTATCTCTTTGTCATTTAAATATTATAGTGACTGTGACAGTGGTGTCAAGTGAATCTAACAGTTTACTTGACATTTATTATTTACATCACATTTTATTCCTAAAAAATGGCAAAATAGTTTTTTATGCCTGTTGACAGGCAAGGTTGATTCTATAGGCTATTTAGGTGTAGCATATCTTATATAGACCTATATAGGCTAATAGCCTACTATATATATTTTGTATAGCCTAATGTTAAAACAACATAGGCCTACAATACTGTTCATTTTACAATACTGTTCAATACTGCACCAAAGAATGTATAGTATCGGGACATGGATTAATTAATTGTTTGGGCGCACCTGATTCCAATAGCTCTGTATTTATGTGATTACTATGGAGTGCATAGGATAGCCGTGTGTAGGTTTGACATGTAACACCACTGTCACAGTCACTATAATATTTAAATGACAAAGAGATAATATGAAAACATGGACAGTCTGACAGCAGAATTGAGGGTAGGCGAAATGGCTCAGACAGGTAGATGAAAAGACTCTCCTCCACGGCAAAAGTGCCCCGCGAAAAGACCTGGCGAAAATGTTATAGGCGATTATGCCTGACACCAATCCATCAAGGCGAAAAAAGACACCGAGGCTGCTGAGTGCTCTCCATTCCGGTAGAAGGTGGTGAGCAGCTTGTGTGGACGTCCATTTTGTTTCATTGTCCTCAGGCAGTCCACAAATCTTTCCACCAAATCCGAATGTAAAGAGTTCAGTCCACAAGTGTTCCAATGTGGTGAATAGCACACGTTAGGTGTCTAAACGGGGGACAGGCAGTGATAATGCTGCTCCTGCTGTAGAAAGGTCCATGCTGCGGAGATCAGACGTGGCAATCCACAAGGCTTCAGTCAGACAGCCGCAACGTTGACCTTCATCTGTGGAGAAAAACAGAGTTCGTGTAAATTTGGAGTGCCCCAACTCATTGCGACTGAAGGTCGCAGTTTACCATGAGAAATGTCACAGCTTGTCTCCGTGTAGACGTGTGTGTACACATTTTACATATGGGTTGGTTCCCTTGATACATCCGGTGACATCACCTATGTAAAAGTCCATATATGGGTATTCCCCAGAATCTTTTATGCCCATATATGGAGATCCCTGATTAAGCCCATATCTAACAGAACTGCAAAATGGAATTGCCCATATGTGGAGGAAGACAGCCCATATATGTGCGGCTGGTTCAGACAGGGATCTCCATGTATGGGCATACAAGGGATGTACTATATACAGTACATGGATCTCCATAGTATATGGGTAACTGGTCCGATATACATCACTGGCCAGATGGCCAAGAATTGTCGCCCTGAGGCGTCTTACTAGTTTAATAATCGTAATTGAATCGGCAAATAATCGCTGGAATTTCTATTAATACTGTGCTAAAGAACTAGAACAGGGTTCCCACACCTTTTTATCAATTCATTTCCAAAACTTTTCCAGAATATTTAACCCAATTTCCAGGACTATATAGCAATAATTCAGCTCAATAACAGGTCGCTGCATCCTATGCGCAATGCCCAAAGACAGGTAGTGTATGCCAGTGGTTCTCAACCTTTTCAGGCCGTGACCCCCGAAATAATCATGTTTTAACTGGGAACCCGGCACCCTGACGAGCACTAAGAGTTGAGGAATTTTGTATAAAACGGTTCTATTGTGAAAATAGCTGATCTACATGCTCACAACGCCTCGCAAGATCGGCTATTTTCACAATTTCTGCCTCTAATATTTGACAAATTGGCCCATGTTTAATTTGTCATTTCAGAGGTATTAACAAAATCAATAACCAAAGACAATGCATAGCTATTTTTTCCAGGACCTTCCAGGACCCTTGATCAATTCCAAAACTTTTCCAGTACTGGAAAAATATGTTTCTAATTTCAAAGTATTTCCAGGAATTTCATGACCGTGGGAACCCTGGTAATAATTGTGACAGGCCTACCTGATGCTGGTGGGGTTGGCTGGGACGACGGTGACGTAGCTGGTCTGCTGGGGCTGGGGGGCCGTGGCTTCCTGCTGCTGGTGGAGGTGTTGGAGGTCCGACTGCCCGCCGTCCGCCTCCATCTCCACCTCCAGTCTTCCTCGTCGATGAAGCGGATGTTCTTGGGAATTTCTTTGAACTGGTAGGCCAGTCGCTGCCCTTCCACCTTGGCCAGGATGCCCCGCTGGTAGTAATAGACACACACACACACACACACACACACACACACACACACACACACACACACACACACACACACACACACACACACACACACACACACACACACACACACACACACACACGTATTACTCAGGGTTCCCACAAATCTTTTCCAATTAATTTTCCAATATTTAACACAATATCCAGGACTATATAACAATAATTCAGCTCAATAACATGTTGCTTACTCCTATGCGCAATGCCCAAAGACAGGTAGTGTATGCCAGTGGTTCTCAACCTTTTCAGGCCGTGACCCCCCAAATAATCATATTTTTACTGGGGACCCCAGCACTGTGACGAGCACTAAGAGTTGAGCAATTTTGTATAACACTGTTCTATTGTGAAAATAGCAGATCTACATGCTCACAACGCCTCGCATGTTGAGAGCATGTAGATCGGCTATTTTCACAATTTCTGCCTCTAATATTTGAAGTTTTTTTGGCCCATGTTTAATTTGTCATTTCAGAGGTACAAAATCAATAACCAAAGAACGCATAGCTATTTCTCCAGGACCTTCCAGGCAATATTTTTCAAAATATTTCAAAATATTTCCAGTAATTTCATGACCGTGGGAACCCTGCTAAAAATATGACTTGAATATTTATTTTTAAATGACCTAATTGAAAAGAATACTGTTACCCTTTAGCCTGACAAATGTGTAGCTATTCTTTAATCAGAATGTATGAGTTAATACCTAAACAAATGCCACAATCTGATTAATTGCTTAAATAATTGACCGATTAATCAACGTTTTCAGGCCAAGGACCCCTTAGTTGAGAGAGATTGAAGCAGGGACCCCCACAACCTGTTCATAGATTCCATATAGTTTCATTGTTTGACAGCACAACCATCAGTGTATTTTCATGTCAATTTGTGTTTTCAGATATTTAACCACTTGAACTGTCAATATTAATAAACTTGACCTTTCACTCTGTACTTAGTCTGCTCTTTCCCCAAAGCTCTTTGCCAAAAATAGGAGATCTGATATTTTTGACTAGAGTTCTCAGAATATGGACGCTAGGGTTCAAGTGGTTAATAAACAAAAGTGTCTATCACTCAAAGATTTGGAGGACCCCCCTGTAGTAACTCTAGGGACCCCCGGACCCCCTGTTGAAGTAAAGAACAGTGGCTTTACCAATCACTTTAATACTGACAACAAAGCATTCAAAGCATGCTAAGGGGGTCCCTGCTTGCTTCATCCCTCTCTCAGCTAAGGGGTCCCTGCTTCAGCACTTACAGGCAGCAGCCGTTCGCAACTGGTAAAAAAAAACTAACCTAGCCCAACCCTACCCTCCCCTGCCCCTTCTTTGTATATACTGTTTGTTTAGACTTACTGTTTTATTTTTCTATTTTTCTTTACATATCTACTGCATAGTACTGTGTTCTATTTGTCTGTCATTCAATGTTATATGAGATACTTCAATGGTTTCCAGTGGAAATAAGCTTAGTCTTTTCATGGATCTCTTTTTAGTAGACCTTGTACCAGTGAACTGTACCGTCATGAAACTGTACCTTTTCCTATGCAAACTTCTAATAAAGTCTTCAATCAATCTTCAAACCCCTTAGCTGAGAGAGAGAGACAAAGCAGCCTGCTTAATCTCTCAGCTAAGGGTCCCTCTCTCTCAGGTAAGGGGTCCCTGCTTCACCTCTCTCTATAAGCTAGGGGGTCCCTGGCCTGAAAACGTATAAGACCCCAGACCGCCTTGTCTAAATTAGCCTAAATTAGCCTAGCTTAGCTTAGCTTGTTTAGCTTACTTTAGAGTTATGAATGTCCCTCTCAACAAACCAGACAGGCATACACCCTTTGCTACAGTACCTACACATTCTAACATTAGTGGTGGTGGTGGTGCATATGATGTAACGTATTTATTATCTTACCTGAATGGACTTTTCAATTGAAGAAAGAAAACATAATCCGTGTCGCGAGCCTCCAGCCAGTCTGTGTGTGTGTGTGTGTGTGTGTGTGTGTAAACACTTTGACCATCCGGTCTAGAGCGGATCACGGAAACAGCACGCCTTTTGCAAGTGGGACGGTGGTGTAAGCATACTCTATGGGTGAAAGTGAAAGGAAGTGCAACGGGAGTAAACCGGATGCACTGCAGTAGGCGGGACTTCCTTGTTAAATATATATAATAAAAAAACAACAACAACAAAAGCGATATCAGCGTGAATCAGGTTGTGTAAAGACATTCTGTCAACATCTATTACAGCACAATAATAAAGTGCTTTGAGCACTTGGAAAAGCCCTATAAGGCACTTGGAAAAGCGCTATAAAAATGCAATTCCATTATTATTATTATTGTTATTTTTATACAAACCAAGATGGCGCTGCTCGGGTTTTTCCGTGCGTCTTCGGCTCGCCTCGGAACGTGCCTCCTACCGTAGATTTGACTGGGGACGTTTTCGTATGATTTGCACGAATAGTTGGCCTTTTTAGTATTCTATGTACGAAAGTAAAAACGTCAATTCGTACTATTTTTACGAGATTCTAAGAGAGCTGGTTGCCTTACCAAAACACTGACATAATGTCTGCTGGGTAGTTGGGACATGATGCTGCTCTGTTGCGACTGGATCTATCTATCTATCTATCTATCTATCTATCTATCTATCTAGCTATCTATCTCCACTAAATTCTCAATTAATTAAAGTCCTGCATTTTTAAGTGATGCTCTGCTCATTTAATATGTAAAATAAAAGAGGAAACTCTATTGTCATGTTGTGAATCTCTGCTCATTTATTCACATTTATATTATAATTTCAAAGCGTACAATGCTCGCATCTGTATTTCAGTTATTACATAACTTCCTTTATTTTTATTTTTATTTTTTTAGCGGCGCACGGCGCCTCCGCGGGTTTTTTATGTGTAATAAGACATGCAATAGCTTACTAGCTCTATAGGACCAGGTGATAGGCCTACAGTTAATAACATAAAGTGAATATGAAGTGTAGGCTATGTCTGACTATGCTATCACCATTGACAGCTCAGGTTGGACAGCTGCAAGGACTGAGTCCCAGCTGGGCGTTCAAACAAACAATTAGGTTACAAAAACCTATAATGGCCCAATTTTGACTTCAAAGGAGTGCATGACACTGCAGACAATTAAGTGGCCAATTTGGCCTCTCTTTCTCTCTCTCTCTCTCTTATGAGCATGCTGGTCCACTGCTGATCATGGTGCGTGCGCACGCGTGCCTGCCTGCGTGCGTGTGCATGTGCGTGTGTTCGCTCCTTCTGGGGAGAGAGAGAGAGAGAGAGAGAGAGAGAGAGAGAGAGAGAGAGAGAGAGAGAGAGAGAAAGTGAGAGTGAGAGTCGGTCCAATCATTGATTGGCCACTTGTCTGCGGATCCCGTCCTCTGAAGTTTGACGCCCAGCAAGGAGTCAGTCCAGCTGTCAATCAGGATATAGGCAATAGCCTAGGCACACTTCATGACTTTATATATTTATGTTATTAACTGTAGGCCTATCACCTGGTCCTATAGAGCTAGTAAGCTATTGCATGTCTTATTACACATAAAAAAACCCGCGGAGGCGCCGTGGGCCGCTAAAAAAATAAAAATAAAAATAAAGGAAGTTATGTAATAACTGAAATACAGATAGATGCGAGCATTGTACGCTTTGAAATTATAATATAAATGTGAATAAATGAGCAGAGATTCACAACATGACAATAGAGTTTCCTCTTTTATTTTACATATTAAATGAGCAGAGCATCACTTAAAAATGCAGGACTTTAATTAATTGAGAATTTAGTGGAGATAGATAGCTAGATAGCTAGATAGCTAGATAGATAGATAGATAGATAGATAGATAGATAGATAGATAGATCCAGTCGCAACAGAGCAGCATCATGTCCCAACTACCCAGCAGACATTATGTCAGTGTTTTGGTAAGGTCAGGCGATCGCCTGGAACTTCCAGGTGGTCCCCAGGTAAATGAGTAGACAACCTATAATGGACCCTTATGGACATTTTAATTCTTGTGCGGGTAGGCTTAAAACGAAACCAAATGGACCCGTAAGGGGGGGACGTTTGGATTCATTTTACACTCTCTCACTGACTGTGGAAAACACTGCGGGGGATGGGGTCAAAATCGTCGGCCAAAACATATAGGCTGCACGACATGCGCGCGCACACACACACACACACACACACACACACACACACACACACACACACACACACACACACACACACACACACACACACACACACACACACACACTCATGGCTGGCTTGCTGGCTGCTGGTCAGTATTATAGAAACGCATGTCCTTTTTCTTTCTTGGAGCATTACAGGGATTTTGCATATACTGTCTTTCATGATGAGGGCATCATACTGCAAGCTATTACATCACGCTGCTACCTGACAGGGAGTCTTACTGGTATTATTATTAATATCTTATAGGTTAACTGGGTCATTAAGGCATTATGTTCGGAAATGGCTTTGGTTAATAATAAACCTGACGCCGAGGTGGTGAATAACCCAACCTGTTATCGATAAAATCCGCATAGTACATAAGCAGAATGCTGGTCACAGAATGAATCCAAAGATTTACGCATGACAAGCGCAGAGAAACCATATGCCTAAATAATAATAATGAAGAACATGTGTTGAAAAATAAACATATCTATGATGAATTCGATTAAGGAGAACCTTTAGTTAATTTAGCTGCAAAGAAAAATGAAGGTTATATTTATATTCGGGGTGAGGAGGTCGGTAAAATGTGCGTAAAATGGAATATGGCTGATATGAGAATTAAGGTAGAAATGGATAATTAAACGGCCAGGCCAGGCGAAAGAAATACAAATAACAGACTATTAAACTATGGACAATCTGGGGGGGGGGGGGGGGGGGGATCAGACAGACAGATCCATCTCTGGCGGCGGCGAGACGGACGGGTGGGTGTTCGTTGCTCGCTCCGTGGGTCGTTCCCGGGCTGTGTGTGTGTGTGTGTGTGTGTGTGTGTGTGTGTGTGTGTGTGTGTGTGTGTGTGTGTGTGTGTGTGTGTGTGTGTGTGTGTGTTTCGGGATAGATGCGTGCAGCGCAAAACAGCTGTGCGTAAAATGGATAGATAGAAGTGGAGAGGCGAGGTGGAGGGAGGGACACACACACAGTAGGCGCGGCAGGTGACGGCGGCTAGCGGCGGCTGCCGGTGCAAGCCCGGCAGGTGACGGCGGCTAGCGGCGGCTGCCGGTGAAGCCCGGCAGGTGACGGCATGTGACGGCGGCTAGCGGCGGCTGCCGGTGAAGCCCGGCAGGTGACGGCGGCTAGCGGCGGCTGCCGGTGAGGCCCGGTGACGGCGGCTAGCGGCGGCGGCTACGGCGGCTGCCGGTGAGGCCGGCAGGTGACGGCGGCGGCTGCCGGTGACGCCCGGCGGGCCCGGTGGTCCACCAGCAGATCCGGAAGGTCAGCAAGCGACCACCAGTCTACTTCATTCATTTATTTATACATAATTGACTATATGAGCACGTTGGTCCACTAGCTGATCATGGTGCGTGCGTGTGCGTGCATGCGTGCCTGCGTGTGTGTGTGTGTGTGTGTGTGTGTGTGTGTGTGTGTGGGGGTGGGGGGGGGGAGTGTGCGTGCGTGCGTGCCTGCGTGTGTGTGTGTGTGTGTGTGTGTGTGTGTGTGTGGGTGGGGGTGGGGGGGGGGGAGGATAGGCTCGGCAACAGCGGCTGACGCAGCTCGATTGTCGGTCTGTCCGGCGTTGCCACGGATTATATAATTGCCACGGCATAGGAATCAATTGCCACGGCATAGGAATCATTGCCGCGGCTGTTGTCGGCAAGTCCGACGACGTCGCGGCAGGTGCCGCTGCCGGGAAGTGTATTCGCTCCTTCTGGCAGTTTGACTCGGCCAATATTGTATCTGTCAATTCTGAATATTATATTCCTTGGGAAGTCTGCTTTCATGTGCTCTACCAGCCATGACTGTATTGATCTATCTTTTGATAGGGAGATATCAAAAGAGATCAATCTAAAATGTGACTTATGCTCTCAATGAGCGCATGCGAGCGCACAAATCTATATTGCAGCAAATGCCTCTTGCAGTTTCACTCGACCGTATCTCTTTCAATTCTGAACCGATTTTAAAAGGTTTAAATTCTCCATATTACTTGGGAAGTCTGCTTTCATGTGCCTTCATGTGCTTACCAGCCATGACTGTATAGCAAATGATAGTGAGCAAAAACGTGACTTGGCTCTTTTTAGCGCACACAAATCCATTTTGCCATCGACCACTCTTGGCATCATGAGCCACATCTCAGTCAATTCTTAAAGACATAAATCAACTCCTTGGGGAGCCTACTTACATTTGCAGTACCTGACATGATTGTGTACAAAATAGCAAGCCAAAACTAAACATAGGCCAGTGCCCATGTTTAGCCCACCCGATCTACGTTTCTTGTTTAGCCTCACTACAAGTTCATAGCGCTGAGTGCCGCACAGATATAGCGCCCTGAGTGCCGCGCTATATCTGCTATAGCCAGTTCTAACCCTTTAATTCTAAAAAATTGACACAAGGAATTGAAACTCTCAAATCTACTGTGATTCAGTAGACTTGAGAGTTTCAATTCCTTGTGTCAATTTTGTTTACCATTAAGATGTTAGTCTTTTTAAATACAATGATTTGAGCGCCTCAGTGCATCTCCTGACTTCATGTGTAAATCGGTAACACTTGAATTAATAATTTTGATCATGGTTGTCATTACATTCTCTATGATCAGTAACATGTGGGTAATACTTACAGTATGTGTTACTGTTAATATGGCTTTATTTATGCTTCTAAATAGGGCCCATTATGTCATAGGAACATCATCATCTATCTATAAATGCGAGAAGTCTCTGCGTGTGTGTCTGTCTGTGTGTCTGTGTGTCTGTAATCCGCGTATCTCGAGAACCGTTCGTCCCACCGGCTTCAGATTCAGCACGCGCGTTCCCCGCCGCGGCACGGAGTGCAGTGCCGGGTCTCGACCCGACCCGACGCGCGGTTTTCCCGAACCGGCGCGAAACGTTCGGAATCTCCTTATGCGGGGTTGATTGTTGACATCAGGCTGTTCCGGAGGAAATCGGCGAAAGCTCTGACTCATTGTGACATCACTTCATAAAAGGCTCTGACATCACGTACGCCACATGAGTCAACAAAAAATCTCTGTGAGTGTGTATGTATGTATGTAATCCGCGTATCTCGAGAACCGTTCGTCCCACGGGCACGCGCGTGTATCTGTCTGTCTGCAATCCATTTTATGCCCATATATGGGGACTGTAAAATATTGAGATTCTGAGTATAAGTATAATATAACTGTAATGTACACTACATGTGCGAAACAAAAATAAATGAAATGAAATGAAATGAAATATGGGCATAAAATGGATTGCAGACAGACAGATACAGATATCTCCATATATGGACATAAATGGACAGAGGCAAACAGATGGTCAAAGATCTCCATATATGGGCATAAAATGGACACAGGCAAACAGATGTTCAAAACGGGTCCTATGACAACAGGTATAATGAGGTTTGCATTAAAGGGGGAACCGGCACTGTGTCTGCAACACAGTTGGAGGCACAGACAGATACTCCATATATGGGCATAAAATGGACGCAGATAGACAGATATCTCCATATATGGGCATAAAATGGACCCAGAACTATAACTGCAGTGATCTCCATATATGGACATAAAATGGACGCCGACAGACAGACAGACAGATACAGATATCTCCATATATGGGCATAAATGGACACAGGCAGACAGATGGTCAAAACGGGTCCTATGAAAACAGGTATAATGGGGTTTGCATTAAAGGGCGGGGCATTCATTCCCTATTTACATTGTTCCGAGTTGGCCAGGTCGCCGACTAGACGCTGGGCCGCCCGCTTCTAGTAATAATAAAACACAATCTCTGGTAAAGATAAGACAAACCGTCATTGATCAAGAGAAATCCAGTGAAACGTTTACCATTTAAATTTCACATACCTGGACATGTGTGCATTTGTTCCCTCGTGCTGGAAGTTGGATGTATCTCAAGGTTATGGGGCATTCTAGTGACACTTTAATGCCTGTCTGCTCCAGGCCACATTCCCTGTTATGTCCCTGTTTTTGAGTTCCTGATGCCACTGCGCTTCTCATGTTCTGCTGAACTGCACAAACAGTTACAAGTTAATTTAGTTAACAAGTGAAGCAGCAGCATTGCATTTCAATTAAGGCAAACAACATGATCTCACGTAATCTCATGTACTGATTTAATTTTAATGTAAAGGTCTGTGTAAATGAATATGATAGACGATACATACTCTTTGAGATGCAGTCTTCTTTTGGCGGGAGTTGATTTTCCAACAGTTCATGGAGGACAGATTGCACAGATGGCCTGTGGACCAGCTGCACAACAAACCTGTGGGTCTGTTCAACACAAGAGACAAACAGGATGAATAAAAACTGTTTCTGCAGCTAACAATGGACCCTTTGTCATCCTGTTGTGGCATTTCTTAGATCATACTATAGTATATAATATAGAAATTGAATTTCCACAAGGTAGAGTGACAATGAATACAATATGTTTATTAACAACATAATCGAGAGCTCTCTGAAACAACACGCATGCAAGTGTCGCTCCCGTTCTCTGCAGTGTCTTATTTATACAGGACAGTTGGACAAGAATAGGCAAAGGAGTGTCAACTAGCAGTGTCTATAGATACAGGTCTATTCTTACAGAAGTCAAGCATGGAGCAACTGTCCAGATGGAAAGCTTTCTGTAACATACTGTAGTGAAGAGTGACAGATACACATATACATTGACAGTTCACATAAATATCTATTACAATCCATCTGATTGGTACCTGACCGACCAACCAGCAAGCTCATTCAGCTTTGTTCTGTCCTGGTTCCACCTCCTTCTCTAGTTTATGAATTTGCCAAAGAAATAGAAAAATAACCAGTTTTTGGAGGAAAAAACGCCTATACTGTACACAAGATGTTCCTTTTTACTAAGAGCAAGTGTAAAATAATTTAAATATTATTGTAATAATCAAAAACATTAAATATCAATACGAGGCAACTGGACAACACTTTAGTTAGTCGATGGAGAGAAAGCATATGATGTTCAAGAAACTTGACGGAAATTGTCAGTGTTAAAACATGATACATTTTGGTCAAAAAGGTCAAGGTCACAATTGACAGACATTGAAGGGAGTAGGATTTACTTTTTCACCCCAGGTACATCTGTTTGATTCTAGATGTGGTACCTCACATGTCAGAAGGGGATTGTCTGATGTATGGTTGTGTGCACTCACTCTCAGAGGGTAGTGGACAATGCCAGTGATCTGGATGGTGTTTTCCCCATGTTTACAGACACGCTTCAAGTACAAGGCTTTATGGGAGGTGTTTCTGTCTGCTCTCTCGATGGTCAGCTTCGTGCCATTGACCTTGACCTTAGTGACGGCAGGCCAGTTGGTCTTCATCTTGTCATCGCCGTGGAGATAAAACTTGAACTGCAGCTCCATGTCTGAACTGCTCAAGACAGAGAAATAAACAAAGTGATTGATATAATGTAGATGTTTACATGAAACAAGAATGAGAAAAAAAAAGAAAAAAAAAGAAACAGCAGTATCAAAGTAGGCTAAATTAATATGGTTCTGTACCAGCCCTGACAGAAACTCAGATCATTCCCAACATGATTTGATTTAACCACTTTCAACCCACCTGGCATCCCTATTTTATAACAAATAAAATATAAAACATATTAAGATGCAAATCTATAAGTTCACAAAGCATCACATCCCAATGCGTTTTGAGCTTGTGGGCTTGGTAGAACAGCTTTTTTAGCATAACACCATATAATTATGACAAATTCTAAACATTCAAATAAGAACAAGAAGTGTTGTGTAGCAGTGCTACAGTACGTCTGAGTCAGGGTCTTATGTTGGGAGGTTAGCAGTTTGAAGATGTAATCATCAGTGCGCTCCAAGATGTGTGGTCCCAACAGCACCCCATTCTGCACCGGGAATGTAAAGCGTAGCTCCTCATTTGGGGGATCTGGGAGATGAGCACAGCATTCAATTGAACACATCTCAAAATAATGTGAGGGTGTGGTTCAAGGGGAGGGAGTGGGTGCATGGATGAATATATATATATATATATATATATATATATATATATATATATATATATATATTCTTTTTTTTCTGCAATATGAAGTTCTGCTGACTGCTGAAGTTCTCACCTGAAGGTGGAGGATGTGGTGTTGTATTTGACTTCTTGCCGGGCTTGAGATTTAAAAAAAACAACTTTATTTTATTTTATTTTACATTTTAACTTTTCAGTACAGTTTCTATTAGCTAGGATTCCCCTTTGATGATGTCACTGGTAGTCTGACAGATTTCCGAACTGCCCAAAGCCCTACTGTATGAGACACAAACAGAGTAGATTCTTTTTCTTTTTTGCTATTTTATCATGAACATTAGTGAGGACCAAATATGTGAAGTTAGGTTGAAAAGTGGTAAAGTCAGCCTTTAAGCTCCCTGAACCTCTAGTTGGTAAAGTTCCATTAACACACTGCACCCTAGGCAGATTTTATAGATTATTTTCCAATTTAAAATATGGGCATTTAGCAGATGCTTTTCATCCTGAGTGACAGTAAGCAAACAGGACAGGTAAACACACGGTAATACATGAACCTGGTCCTGCTGCCCTGTCATTGTCTGGCAAAGATACCTACACACAAAAGGTAAGGAAACATAACTTCGGTCTAACATCCCCTTTAATAATAACAATTGGTATTGTGTTTAATATCATTTTTATCGTTGATTAGTCACCTTTACGAGGTACAGCTTGTAAGCATCGGGCATTCGTGGAATGAGCAACACAGCCAAATGTGTGGGTAGCGCCGACCCAAAATGTGTCAAAACGGCCTGTAATACTGTTTATTCTGTTGGTATTCACCTTGTACACTTTATTAATTTTACACTTGTGTCAGGGACCTCAGTAGCGTAAGGAAGATCCATAAACAGCCACAACAGCTTGGCACCTCCTCCTCATGCTCACCTCGCCTGGTCACTCTAGCACGTAGAGCTCGCCAAAGCTGATCCCACAAGTGTTCAACAGGCCATACCAACCTTTCCACTCCCAAATGCTGGAGGTACTCTCTGATGATCCTGGCTCTGTGGGTGCGAGCGTTGTCATCCTGGAGGATAACATTAGGTCCCAAATTCTACCAGGAGTGAATGCCAGCAGGACAGTACTACTGGCCATTTTGGCATATTTTTGGTCGGTGCTATACCCACACTTTTGGCTGTGTTGCTCATTCCACGAATGCCCGATGCTTACAAGCTGTTGTAAAGGTGACTAATCACAGAAAAAAATTATATGAAACACAATATTATTAAAAAGGGAAATAATGGACCAAAGTTAAGTTTCCTTATTTTTTGTGCGTAGTAAGTTAGCTACTTCATGGTATTCAAAATATAGTATCTTCCCTTTCCTTATCTCATGTTTTAAGGTCAGTTTTTCATTACTTACCTCCTGCCGTTTGAATATATTCTTATTACGTTTATCCAATTCTTGTTTTTCTTTTTCCGCCAGTAGTTTATTACTTTTCTTCAATTCCAGAATGGTCTTGCCTTTGTTTTCCAGATCCTTCTTCTTTTCCAGTAACTCGTTCTCAAGCTCTGTGATTCTTCTGTCCTGGTCTTCTTTCTCTGTCTTCATCAGCAGATCTCTCTCTGTCTGTTCAGATCCTTTTTGAATTAACTGTTGTCTGTGAGTCTCTGTGAATAAAGGTAGAACACCTTAAGCTGTATATAATGTGTTCCTGTTGACTTTTGTAAGGGAAATTCAATGAAAAATAAAAAATAACTCAATAGAAAAGTGGCAAAACATAATTATTTTTAATGTAATTTGCCAAAAGCATAACATACGCAAACAGAAGCCAATTACACCCTCTAGGGAAAATGTAGTACTGTGTGTAAAGAGTTAAATGATTAATGAATAGAACAATATTATGACTGAGAGCTTTAACTCAATATGAGCTTAACCGATTCTGTGCCAAGGCCACTTGAGGGCGCCAAAGTCTGTAAGCCTTGCCAGGGTCTCTCCCATAGACGAGCGCTGTAACATACGGGGACCCACGCAGCAGTGACGTGTGTACACGTTTCTGCGTGTCATGAAAAAGACCCGGATGAAAATGGCTACAAGATAGCCATAGGCTATCAGTCATGTTAGAAGCCGATTTTCGGCGATTTAGCCGTAAATAAACCTTTTCCGCTTCCATAAGAACACAGTTCAGAGAAAATGAGCTTCAAAGATGTGAGAATGTTTTGGATTCGGCGGCGCGATTCGGCGGCGAGACGCGGGCCTCGCGGGCCGATGTAAACAGATCGCGGCCGGCGGCCTGGATGAAAATTTTGCCTCAGGCTTCGTTGAGGCCTCCGATTATTTAATTAATTTTATATAAAAAGCCGATATAGTTCGGGATCGGCACCCCGTGAAACGTCGAGCCGCCGACAGCATAGATTCAGTAAACATTGGGGTGCTGTAAACTTGGCATCTGGCCATTTTCAATGGAATAAATTGTCGGACCACGAAGAATGGCTCGTTTGAAAGCGTAGGACGAGCCAGGACCACCCACGTCTCTACAAGCAGCTCAGGGTAAGTAAAATAGCAAAAAAAATATTGTTTCTTGCCGAAAAAAAAGCCGAACTTGTTCGGGATCGGCACACAACATTCAAAGTGATGCTGCTTGTATGATTAGTAATATACTGTAATTTATATATACCGTTGTGCTCAAAATTATTCAAGTATAGAAGTCTAAGGGATGGTCAGAAAAGTTCAGAGAAGAGATTATTGCTTTGTACAAAAAGGGAAAATGATATAAAACAATTGTAAAGGCACTGAATGTTCCAAAAAGTAGTGAGCATAGTTCACAAGTTCTAAGTTAAAGGAACAGTGGCTAAACTAATAAACCTAATTTTCAGAAGGGATTGAAAAATTTCGAGCACAACGGTATGCTGCACATACACAGACACTGTTTATATGCAGCACATACCACCAGTAAGACTCCCTAATCGGGAAATAAGCGACCGTCATGTCGCATACACAAACTTTAGAAGGCAATCAATGTAATAATATTAACATAAAGGAATTTTGCATTTTTACATGAAAAAGCATCAAGATGGGAATGTCTTACTGATGTTGCTTTGTTGCCATAAAACAAAGCCAGCGGTTGCTGCCAGACAGCAACACATGAAGACAACAGCTACGATGATATAAACAACAGATGAACTGGACTGGACCATGAATAAATCTCCTGTAAATGATAAAAGACACAACATCATTAATATTAAACTTTAATTCAGTTGTTTCAAAGTGTTCATAATATGAGCTTTTTTAAATATATTTACGAGGAACATGGATGTGTGCATCTCTGGTCTGGTTGATGTTGTGTTGTTGAATTCTACAGGTGAAGGTGTTGTTGTCAGTCTTCTTCACAGTGACGTTGCTTCTGACTGCATAGAGACCATCAGTACCTCTGACTGTCTCTGAGGGTTCAGCAGGAAGGAGCTTTCCTTCACTGTCTAGCCAAGACACCTCAGGTTGTGGATACCAGCCTTTAGACTCACACCCTAAAACCACTGCATCACTGTTGATCCCCACTAAGATGATGACAGGGGAGGAGACAGCACCTAGGAATGAAGAAAATGAAGGATACTGTTTGCAAACACTGGAATTGCAACAGTAAGTAAAGGAAAACAGTAATATATTTAGCAGGCATGGATTATGTTTCCGTTACAGGGGGAATGTTATGTTATGTTAAAGGAGCTATAGTCAACTTTTTCTTGAAAAACTGAGGCTAAAATAAAAATAATGTTTCGAAAATATTTTATAAAAAAATAAGCTTCATATATGTGTTTCTATTAAAAAATTACCACAAAATGCGTAAAATAATGATAAAATAATCATTTTGGCCATTGTCAGACCGACACTTTGTTTACATTTGATTTTAGTCTATAGACTAGGATGTAAACAAAGTGTCGGCCCTACAATGAAAAAGTTGACTATAGCTCCTTTAAATACAAATGTCTCAGCCAAGCTCGACACAGAACTCAGAGACCTAGACCTGCACGTCTGCACCTGAGCATATGCAACTTTATCCAGTGGAACCCTCATTCAATTTTGGCTATGCTTGCAAGTTGCACCTCTTGGTTCTCCAACATCGATTTGCAGTATGTCACTAAAGACTAGGCTTCAGACCTCCCAAAACAAACTGATTTGACTACTTCTGCCTAAAGCCCATGACCCACCCAATTCCAACATACTTTGCTAGTCTGAGGTGCATGACTCAGGGTAGAAGGCAGGGTTTAGCAAAAATAAATAAATGGAATTGGTGCAAAGGGGCAATGCCCTCAACCTGCAGGAGAGAGTGTCACTATCTTAACCCTCTAAGGCCCAAAATATGGGCCTTATGGTAGGAGCCATCTGTCTCATATCTCCTTTTAGACAAACCACAACAGTGACTCAACATTCTTCTGGTTTGAATTAGCTTGATCTATTGTGTCAAGAATTACCCCCTGTGAACAGTAAACAGAGGGCCACAAAGAAGTGACCCCAGGCATACTGTATGTGGACTAGGGCGCCAACAGGGCAGCTGTTGAGCTTGTCTTATCCTTCTATGAAGACGTTCTAAAATACAGGTCTAAATGTTCAACTATTCGACAGGGTTTATCATTGGTTATATTGTGTAATATTGTACTAACTAAATAATCAAGTAAGTTGGTGAAATGTGGAGATAAGCACCCAGTGGTGGCAGGTTGATGTACTTATCTAGTGTCCCTCTGTCTGCCAGGTCCTGTGGCATTCTAGAGACCCCCTGAGGGGTGGCTCAGCTGTCAGCTGACAGTGGTGGACAACTAGGACTAGCCCGGACAACAGCCTGACATACAGTTACCCAAAGGTTTCCTTTAAGGGTTTATTCTTTCTAGCATTAATCTTAACTCTGTGGATTAACATGATGACATAACTGTAACATTACTTGTGTTAGAACCAAATACTATATAGGACTTCAATCTAGACAATAGTGACCGAACAGCTGAGGGCTGCAGGGGGCTGCACTAAGGTGTTCTGGGGTTCCCTCATAGACCAATAGGAGAAGAGGGCAAGGGGAGTGGGAATCACCCACAGGAGAATGAGGGGAGGTCTCTTCTAATATATAAATGCATGTGTGTGACAAATAAAGTCAGATTTGGAAGGGACCTTTGGTGTGCTAGTGGGGAGAGGAACCTGAGGGGTGGATGCTGTGGTGTGGATTTGGTGGTGTGGTCTGAGGGCCTGGGTGCCTCAGAATGCTGTAACTTCTCAACTCTGCCTGTCAATAAAGCTTTTTGGGACATCATTGAAGCCTGCCTGGACCTCAACTAGTTTCCGAGAGAGACCCACAGAACTTCTCATACTTTGGTAGCTCATTGCCTCCTAGAGTGTACAACAGCAGCTCATAACAGACAACCAGTGCTCTGCCAAAAGAATCATCGATAGGTTACCACATAGGCCTACATGTTCTAGACATTCTAATGATCACCAAAAAAAATAGTACAGGCATTTCACTTATGTTTCTGTGAGGAATATAGCTTCCATGAAAAAGTGAGATGTTGTTCGTCAAAACTCTGGAATATCAGCGGATGTGGCGGGTGTGAATATCAGCCTATGTGGGGGGTATTTATATGCAAATATTGTGGGCAATGGCATTGTAATACTAAACAATAGAATCCAATGGTGATGTTTAGGTGGTAGGGGGAGCTAAAATAAAATGATTTAAACCTTTTTTTGGATAAAATACAAACGTTGTAATATTACAACAGTGGGCCTTAGAGGGCAATGGCATTCCAGTGGAAAGGTCAGGATCACATAGGTTAGTCTGAAACCTAATACAGTATGATGCATTTGATGAACTGTTAAATGTTAAACATAGAAAAGCCCGTGAAAATATGTTCATAGCTCTACTTACCAACAACCAGCTGAACAGAAGACTCTCTCTTCATCGCAGGGAGGGAGCATCTGTAAGTCCCTTCATCTGAGATCTTCACCTTGGACAGTTTGAGGGAAACGTTGCCGTTCTGCAGTTCCTCTATGAACAGAGATGTTCTTCCAGTGAACGCTGGGTTTTTCAGATCAACCAGTTCTTTTCCTCCTCGTCGTACGTGAACAAACTTAGGAGAGAGGTCTGGTCTTGTCCACTCCAGGGCAACTGCATCAGCATTGATGATTGGATTCAGGTGACTTGGCAGAATGACGTCCTCACCAAGTACTGCTACTATTGGCTGGTGTGGAGTGACCACCTGAGTCTCACCTGGGAAGAGATCAATGTGTTGATTGAACAGGTTCAGCTGGTGCGTAATATATGATGCTTCATTTAGATTTTGTGACATTAGTTATCAGTTTGTGTAATAATATAAGCTAAGTTGATGAAACAACAGAAAACTGTCAACGCTCTCCTACAAAGCATAATGAAAAAAATCACACCCAGTATGAAGTGAGTGGTGCTTATTTTTATGAGTTAATTTCAATAATGTGGGATGAGGTGAGAAATACAGACGCAGGACATAATGACAAAGCCAGATTTAGTAGCGGTTAGCACCGCTGACTAATCTAATGCAACTTCTCTGTGGTCAAAGCCTGAAGTATCAAGGACAACATAAGCATATGATGCTTATGTAATGTTTCTAACCAACCGACTTCAAACTCGACGTGTGGGAGTGCAGTAGAGTGACCACCGTCAAGACGTTCGAATAGGCGGTTGTCCAGAACCACTGATCGGACTGATAGGTCCATATACTGTAGGCCTATAGGAATATAAGGATAGCCAGTTGTCCACAACCGCCGATCCAAATATGGGCATGCCAATATATGGGCATATACTGATGACATGATGACATCACGGATCTGTATATGGGCATAAAGGGACAAGGCCTGACAGATACAGTATATGGGTATATAAGTGACACAGGTAGACAGACAGATAGAGATCTCCATATCTGGGCACAAAAGGCAGGTAGACGGATACAACAGGTACTCTGACAAAGCTCCCGACACTTTAGCCCTGAAACATGACGGTTGTATGTCACAACCTTCATGGATCGACCTCAACCTGGTGTTGAGCAGTTTGTTCACAATATGGTACGCTCAAGCATAATTGCCTGTATCTTCTGTATTGTTTAATAAGTATAATTGTTCAGTGTAAATTATTAGAAATTATTCGATTAAAAACAAATAAAAAACAGTTACAGATCAGTGAATTTACCTTGTATAGAGACTGTCAATAGAAGAAAGACAACAGCATGATGGAACATGAACACGCAGATGACTCTGGAGACAGAATGAAGAGACAGTCCATTCTTCAGCTCAAACATCATGGAGATCTGAAAATACAACATAAATTAATTAATTAATTATAAATACAGTCTACACCTCAGCATTACTTCAATATTCATAAGGTATACAGAAGAGTATACACACACACACACACACACACACACACACACACACACACACACACACACACACACACACACACACACACACACACACACACACTATATATTTACATCACTTGTGGGGACATTACATAGACTTCCATTAATTTTTCCATCCTGTGGCCTTACCCTAACCTCTATCCACACACACACACACACACACACACACACACACACACACACACACACACACACACACACACACACACACACACACACACACACACACACACACACACACACACACACACACACACAGCACATTTATCTAAAATATTTGGGTCTGTGGTCTGTGGTCAAATAGTATGTTAATTTGGGGGTCATTGACATCAAAAGGTTTGAGAAATAGTCTACTACAGTCAGTCCACACCCTGTTCTGCACTGAAAGCCGAGTTGCATAGAGTATAATACTATTTAGTCCTCAGCTCAGAGGGTTTTGCCAATCCAAAAAAAGGGAAGTCACTCAAGGCCAACGGCTGCTCGGAAGGGCAATCAAGGCCTCACTGTGTTAGTCATCAGAGTTTTATAGCACAGGATTGTAAAATCAATGGACACATGGACAGACGAGCAAACATACACATGTGTGTATGCACCAGAAGGTGAAAGATTTATATAGTAGTCTAATTCACTTTTGTGTACTTTATATTTGCAACATACATTGTCTATATGAAAATATAAATGTCTGTGTCAATGTTGGGAAAATAAGTAAATAATAATATTATTATAATGTAACACTCCTTTAACATAATACTGATTAGGGATGGAGCTTGTTAAGTTTTATTGATAATGTGCACCTTATCAATCCTGCTTATTGAGCCGGGCTGTGTTTTCTGTCATGTGAGATGACAAATTCTAAAAAGAACTGATATATTTTATTATTGGCCAGTTGTTGTGACTGTGAGTTTGCACCATCACCATCTATGAAGATGACAATTAACAAAAGTAAAAACATATTTTGCCTATCATTAAAACAACCATTCATTTATGTGCAATAAATAAAAAACAATAAACTAATAAATACATTGCTTGGAATAGTAGGCTACTGTAATAATTTATTGATCACCTCTTGCCTTGATTTTATAAACATGATGTCATGGGACATTACAATTCTCAATAACAGGTTTGATAAGCCAAAAGTTTATTGAAGCTTACTCAAAACATTTGTTGCGACCAAAGGTTGCAGTTTAGTATGAGAAACGGCACATCATGTCTCCGTCCGGACATCTGTCCGTGTGTGCTTTTTTACGGTCTATGGGTTTGCCGCTCTGACATCACGCTCTGACATCACTGTGATGTCAGGGGAACCACACTAACAGAATCCCTTTTATGCCAATGCATGGAGATCCCTGATCATCCTTGGTCATCAATATTAAACCCATATCCCATATCTAACAGGCCTATATCTAACAGGACTTCATATATTTTAATGTTATTTAGTAACAGAATCCATTGAAAAATCACTTCCATCGATTATTTGGGGTTTCAATAATAATCCAAACTATGTAATATGGGATTAATTGCAAACAGACCACTAGGGGGCGAGCCCAATCAGTTGAAAAATCATTTGCAATTGTTTTTGTCCCATTTGAGATAGCCTATAGCCATTTTAAGCTCCCCGCAGCCATTTGGGACACCATCTTGAAAATGGCAGCTTTCTGGGAGGTAGATTTTGGTAGACTTTAGTATGTTATTTAGCATGCTCAATACTACCAAAATCCATTGAAAAACCTTTTGTGTCAATTCTTTTAGGGTTTAACCATATAATGACTACCTATATGATGTAAAAATGCACCTACCAGGTCTAGATTAGGCTATGTCTAGACCTACAGTATCAAAAATGTAAGACATTTGTAGAATCGGACTATATCAGCGGTTCTCAAACGTTGTCATGTCAAGGACCCACAAAAGGATATGTATTTCGGCCACAGACCTCCATCTGAAAATATTTTGTTGCAAGGACCCCCAGAAGCAAAGATTTTAGTTAGGTGTTCACTGAATTTCGGTCTTGCCTCAAGCTAGATGCATTATAGATACATGCGTCTGTCACACCTCTGTCCTGATACTACAACTAAACACAATCATGCAGATGTTTTCTTACATTATAAAATATGTACAGTAGATCTGTAGAATATGAAATGTTGTACATTACCGGTGGTTACCTTGCGGATTTTTCAAATTCGTTGTCACTGTCTCTTCACTCTCCTGACAAGTGTCGGTTACAGCCTACTGTATAATAACCTGTTTATTGAAGTTGGACTTTGGACCTGTCTCTGTGTGCATTCACTTTATTGCCCGATCAAGGGAACGACTGCATTGAAAAAAGATAAATGTGTTAGCCATTATAAAATTATTGGTTATCAGACAAGAGAAAAGAAAGACAAGTAATGTACATGTATTGTTACTACGTTACTACAACACTTTTTAATATTGTTCAGATTTATGTTTTCTGTGTTGTACTGTTGTTTTAATGTAGGACTGTGTGTGTGTGTGTGTGTGTGTGTGTGTGTGTGTGTGTGTGTGTGTGTGTGTGTGTGTGTGTGTGTGTGTGTGTGTGTGTGTGTGTGTGTGTGTGTGTGTGTGGGCAACTGGGCATGCATGTCTACATGAAAATGCACAAAACATTAGAGAGTTTTAGTAAACAGGACTTACATTTTCAAGTCACACACAGACGCATGCTCGCACACACACACACACACACACACACACACACACACACACACACACACACACACACACACACACACACTTTCCCACATGGGAACATAAGACGATATAAGCATAACTGCACAATTTATATCTTTTCAGTTAAAATTCAAAGAAAAGTATACCGTATGTATATGTATTAACATGTACTAGTTTTAGATAAATGATGTTTGCGTAGGTGACAAGCTAGTCTCTCCAAAGAGATCTGAAATGATGACGGCTGAGGCTATAAAAACCTACTGTAGGGTTACCCAGTGGCCTACCCGTCCAGGTGCACACCACATAGGCTCTGATGCCTGACAGTGTGTCGCAGGTTCGAGTCCCGATCCCGACGATCTTTGCTGCGTGTCGCTCCCCATCTCTCTCCCCATTTCCTGTCTGTCTACTGTCCTATCAATAAAGACATAAAAGCCCCCCCCCCCCCAAAAAAAAAGAAGAAAAAAAAACGTGTAAAAAAACGTGTATCACTGCCGTCTAAGGGAAGGCATGCTGCATGACTAGGCCTACTGGCCAATCACAGTACAGGCCAGATTGCAGAATTGCCTTTATCCAGCATCCTTAATGTCAGGTCAGAACAGAGCTCTCAACTTAAATACTGAAATCATTGATCGATGAGAAATGTATTTGACAAAACCAGCAAATACAAATACAAACAAACACTTGGCAGTAACTTTGTGTTCCATATTTTAAAAGTCCTGCACTGAAAGCATAACATGACACAAACACTCCAAGACAGCCATACAGTAGGTGTGAGTTCCAGCTCAGGGCGAAGCCACACATCAGACGACTGCTGCGACCTACGGCTCTTCCATCAGCGACCAAACCGATGACCTATGGACATCCGCCGGGGTAATGGGAGAGTCAACATGGCGCTGGTCAGACGGACGTGTAGTTCTTTTACTAGCGCGATTTGCAGCAGTGGACAGATCAAGGAATGTAGCCTACCTATAGCTCCTTTCGGAACCCCTCACTCCACTGCTACGCAGCTCCGGAGCTTTTGTTAATGACAATTCTCTATGCAAAGTACTGTGTATCGTCTGTCTTTCAAGACTATATGAGATACATAAAGTGGTTCTTGTGTAGGCTAAATAAGACAAAAAGCTTACTAGGATCTCCTTTTAGTTGACCTTGTACCAGTGATTTGTACTGTCATAAAACTGTACTTTTTCCTATGCAAACTTCTAATAAATTCGTCAATCAATATAAAGGAATGTACACTACAAATAACCACATGAACCCCAGCTATGCATATTCTGGGGGGGAATAAGCAAAAAAAAAAGCCGATCTACAAGCTCATAACGTGTCGCGCTGCAACAAGTATTGAGCTTGTAGATCGTCTATTTTTGGTAATGATATGGTCTTTATAGAAATTATGCAGCCAAAGAAATATGGGGCCGTTTTTACTGAGAATAGAGGGTTTAATAGGCTACATAGATGTGAAATCAATAATTCTGAATGACAGATTCACATAGTTATTTATGACAATAAAGCACAGATGTTTTGTTTTTTTGTAGCCCATGTTTGTGTGTGATTATATGCCTATATGTGTAACCGGAGAGTTCATAAAAACATATTTTGTATAATATCATTCTGCAAATCTTTATTAGGCTATATGCTCACATGAGCTATTCAGATGGGAGAACAGTGGACATCAGTCTGGCGATTCAACAACAATAAGGACGTTTACATTTATTGAAACACTCGTGCATGTCTTGACTCCCTCTGTATTTCCCTCTGTATTTGGAGAGCTGGATGAGTGAAAGAAAGCTACAAGCGAAAAACCGGCTTCACAGGACGTTCTGTCCCATTGGTTTAGTGCGTATCTCTACCGGGTGAGAGTACAGCAGTGCTGAACCATGAACCCGGAGAGGACGTGATGTCACAGCTGCCTGTGGGCTCTTCGATCGCAGATGAAATGAGTCTTCCTGTCTATTCATTTAACATTGAAGTGGACGGGAGCAGCGACTTTTTCTACGCATGTGTGGCTTCACCCTCACAGTTCCAATTCCAATTGCTGTGCGGCTGCCTCTTAAGAGATTCGTAGGAAAAGACGTCATCCCCACCTGCCTCTGATTGGCCTTCCCTCAAATGGCACCCGTAATACAGATGCCCCAGAGTTGGAAGAGGCGTCTACCTTTTTTTTTTATGTCTAGAAGTAGAATCTAGAGTGTAGTTTTAGTGTAGTTTAGGGCATTCAGCAGACAGACAGCATGAAGACCTCAACTCTCTGTCTCACACTGGGTGAGTACTGACTTTATCTCCATCTCTACCTCTCTCTTTTTGAATCTGTCTCTTTTTACTCTCCACAGCTATGTGCATCTGTGTCCCCCTTTCTTTACCTTTATCCATCAATCAGTAGTTTTGAAAGAATCTCCATGATTATGCCAATGTATAATGATGATATATTTCAGTTTACATTTGAGGCCGAATTTGAATCATACTTCATCCAATATGTTGCATGTGGCAATTTATTTATTTTTTCTTCTAATATGAATGTGTCCTGTGTGAAAAGGACAAGAGAGAAGGACCAGGAGAAACATTTTGTACCCAAAACGGTCTACAATTCTATAGTCATTATATATGGGCTCTATTATGATCCAGGTCTTATGCCTTATGCCTTAACTTCTTTGCCTTTCTTTTACTATTTTGAAAAACATTTTTAAATACTTCAAATGCTGATCTACATCTGCACGTTGTGAGCTTGCAGATCAGCTATTTGAAATATTTTAAAAAATATGTCTATATAGTAAAAAAAAGCAAAGAAGTTAAGGCATAAGGCATAAGACCTGGATCATAATAGAAATGTCCAAAGTGTTTCCAATGTGCGTCAAATTCACGCACACATTCACACATTGATTTGCTCATCAGTTGCTGTTAGGGGTTCACTAACTAGCGGTGTGTGTGTGTGTGTGTGTGTGTGTGTGTGTGTGTGTGTGTGTGTGTGTGTGTGTGTGTGTGATTTGCAGGGTTGAATCTATTGTTGCTACAGTTTGCACCTTCTCTGAATTATCCTTCTGTCCACAATGATGGTGAGAGGCATTAATGCTGTTGATTTTATAATTATTGACATTATAATGAATTGCACATTTTGTTGCTTATGCACAATTTAGAAAACAAGGATCATTTTGTGAATACACAATTCACACAACCACACGTATCAGAAACAACTTTATTGTCACATCACAGTTAAACGGTGCTGTGCTCAACACACACACACGCACGCATGCACGCACACACACAAACACACACACACACACACACACACACACACACACACACACACACACACACACACACACACACACACACACACACACACACACACACACACACACAAACTGTTATCTACTATTTTCCATCTCTTTGTCTGTTTCCCTCTCAATTTGTCTGTATCTCAGAACGTCTTGTCCTCAGCGTTGAACCCAACAGGCTGCAGTTCTTTACTTCTGATCGAGTGTCTCTCAGCTGTGAGGGGTCTTCAGGCTCTGATGGACGGAAGCTGATGAGGGAGAAGCTTAAGAGCAAAGCTGAAACGTGTTCTGACTGGGGGGAGGCTAGAGGATCTTCCTGCACCATCGATGTGGCCTATGCTTTGGACAGTGGGTTGTACTGGTGTGAATCTGGAGATGGAAAGATAAGGAGTAATTCTGTCTACATTATTGTGACTGGTGAGGAGGACTCTGGAGGAGTGATTTTTATAATTATTATTTATCTTCCTTAAAACATTTCACAAATTTATAAAAATCCAATTTTGTCACCACAAACTTTTTTTATGATTTAACTCTGTGTGAACCAGTTAAACAATGCTTTGCTCATAATAATAATGGGTTGCATTGTTATAGTGCTTTTCTAAGCAAGTTGGGAACTCAAAGCGCTTTACAATGGTCCATTCATTCATACATTGA
>NC_137821.1:46577960-46610460 GCF_963921795.1 Nannobrachium achirus | reverse complement strand
TGTGTGTGTGTGTGTGTGTGTGTGTGTGTGTGTGTGTGTGTGTGTGTGTGTGTGTGTGTGTGTGTGTGTGTGTGTGTGTGTGTGTGTGCATGTGTATGTGTGTAAAATTCTCTTTGCAGGGTTGAATCTATTGTTGCTACAGTTTGCATCTTCTCAGAATTATTCTTCTGTTCACAATGACGGTAAGAGGCATTAATGCAGTTCATTATAATTATTGACATTATAATGAATTAAAAATTGCAAAATGTAGAAAGCAAAGCTCATTTTTAAATACACAGACAATTCACACAAGTATCAGAAACATCGTAATTGTCACATTACGGTTAAACAGTGCTGTGCTCAATCTAAAACACTTGAAATATTAAACAATTCTACTTTTTCTAAACTTTGGGTTTGATGTTGTTGCTGTAACTGTGCAGGTTTAGTTAATCTCTCTTTTTCTGTTGTGTTCACTCTTTACTGTATATCTATTCTTTCTGTTTGCGTCTCTATTCTGCTTTTTTCCTTCTGTTTCTCTCTACTTTGTCTCTCCACATGTATCTGTTTGTGTTTATTGTCTCTCTCTCTCACACACACACACACACACACACACACACACACACACACACACACACACACACACACACACACACACACACACACACACACACACACACACACACACACACTGTTCTTTTCTCCCACAATTGTCCTTCTCTCTTGCCTGTGTCTCTCTCAATCTGTCTATATGCCTCTCAGAACATCTTGTCCTCAGCGTTGAACCCAACAGGCTGCAGTTCTTTACTTCTGATCGAGTGTCTCTCAGCTGTGAGGGGTCTTCAGGCTCTGATGGACAGAAGCTGATGAGGGAGAAGCTTAAGAGCAAAGCTGAAACGTGTTCTGACTGGGGGGAGGCTAGAGGGTCTTCCTGCACCATCGATGTGGCCTATGCTTTGGACAGTGGGTTGTACTGGTGTGAATCTGGAGATGGAAAGATAAGGAGTAATTCTGTCTACATTATTGTGACTGGTGAGGAGGAGTAAAATGTTTTTTTCTTTTTTTTTTTCTTAAACTTTTTACTGTTAAAACACTACACTAATTTATAAAATCTTTGTCACCACACAAATATTGTTTATATGATTTGATTATGTGTGAACCAATTAAACAATGCTTTGCTTAGACACTGAGAATATGTATTTCTCTCATTAATTAATTTATTGCAATTAAAATCAGAACAGGAATAGAATATAGTACATAAACAGTGGGGACTAGACACAAATGTAGGATCAATTGGTTTATGCATGTGGTATTTTGAAAGGTCAGTACTTTGAAATGGCAAAATTGTTACTTTTAATGTTAGTTTTTAAGCAACTGGAGAAAGAAAAACATATTTTGTGATGAAGAACAATCCAAGTGTCATAGGGAGCACTTTTAAAAGCTTAGTTTATAAACCCCATGTTGTTCAGGAGGAGCTGTGATACTGGAGAGCCCTGCACTTCCTGTGACAGAGGGAAGTGATGTCACTCTGCGCTGCTTGTACCAGAACAAGGCAACTGGTAAACCATCCTCTGGCCTCCCAGCTGATTTCTATAAAGATGGATCCCTCATCAGGACAGAGTCTACAGGACAGATGACCATCCACAGTGTTTCCCAGGCTGATCACTCCGGTCACTACAAGTGTAACATCTCTGACCTTGGAGAGTCACCAGAGAGCTGGATGGATGTGGGCGGTGAGATGAAACATAGTTAATAGTTTACTAATGATATTTTACTCATGAATGTGTAACATTCAAACGCATGCACGATTTCAAGCACACACTCACACTCACAAAAATAATGTATTTGTCCTGTTATCCACTGCAGCAGGTACAGGAAAGAGACAGAATGAAACATACAGTGACTCTCCAGGGACTAACCAGCAAGGAGAGAATGCAGGTACAAAATGTACTGCATACTGTATGTATTTACGTACTGTATTCATCTAAAAAATGTATCATGTGTCTATCTACGATTCTATAGGAACAGGGAAAAGGTTGTTCTCTAAATGAGTTTCTGTAATATGAAAACATCTGTGTCTGTCTACGTCTTCCTCTATTTTCTCTGTTTTCCAGACCACCAAACCGATATAGATTACCCCTCTTCGTTCTCCTCTGTGCTGTGGGTCTGTGGCTTTTTGCTGGTTCTACTGGTGGGAATGCTTGGGATACTGGCAGTCAAAATCTACCGAAAGAAACACGATGGTAAATATAATACAATTCACATAAGCTACGCTTCCTGACAGGGTGTGTGTCCTTGTTGTTGCACTATTGACTTCTACTAGTCTGCACGAGAAAGCATGAAGCTCGCACGTTACATAATTTAAGGTAAGCCTACATTTCCAGTACATGGTACCAACTCAACCCCAAAAAGCATTTAAAGCCTCTATCAGAGTCCAGGGTGAAGAGCTATTCACCGCAAACTTTAGGTGATAAGCTATCCACCTAAAGTGAGAAAACAAATGGAGGCCATCATAGTCAATCAGGGTAAAGTCCTATCACTATGACTGACTGGTCTAGATCGACCAATCAGTGAACGGGGTGATGGGCCGATCTGTCTGAAAGTAAAAACAGAGAGATGTGTCGGGGTTCGCGGTGGATAGCTCTTCACCTCGAGTAATGACGTAATGTTGTAGTTTTCTGACTTAAAAAGACTTAGCTTATCACTGCGGTGCCTACTATGATAGGGGCTTAACAAGTAAAGTCATTACTTATGCAAGCTTCATGCTTTCTTTTGCAGTTCCCCTCACTAACTGAATAGACTGCCAAGTAGTTGACAAGTGTACTTGTTATAAGGTACTTTTTTTTTCATTTCCCAGAGGATTTTTTTACTGCATAGGCCTACTACTAGACATAATCAGGGACAAGTGTATACATGGAGGGAATATGCAATGACTAAACTGGGAGAAAATACATATACTCATATTTGTCTAAATATAAAAATAAAAGTCTTTCTCTACTCCTTCAGTCCCTGAGGAACCTCAGGGTCCACAAGATGTGACTTATGCCGTCGTCAACAAGAAAAAGAAAACAGGTAGGACATCAAAGAACAGTTTAATGGGCATGTTTAGGGACAGAAACACAGTAGAGCACACACACACACACACACACACACACACACACACACACACACACACACACACACACACACACACACACACACACATATATATCAACTGACAACTGTCCTCCCCATTATTCTTTCTGGGGAGACAAGCGAGCCAATATTGCTAAATAACTGTGTGTGTGTGTGTGTGTGTGTGTGTGTGTGTGTGTGTGTGTGTGTGTGTGTGTGTGTGTGTGTGTGTGTGTGTGTGTGTGTGTGTGTGTGTGTGTGTGTGCGTGCGTGCGTGCGTGCGTGCGTGCGTGCGTGCGTGCGTGCGTGCGTGCGTGCGTGCGTGCGTGCGTGCGTGCGTGCGTGTTCACCAGCAGACCCAGAAATGTGTGCCTACTCACTGGTCCAACATGACATTCCATCTACAATTCCACTTCAGTCAGAGGAGGACCTATACTCTACTGTAGAATAGGTGAGACACTCATTGTTATGACGTATAAGACTGTTATAACAATGTATGACTAATTATCATATGGATATTGTGGGGCCTATATATTATTATATTCCTGCAGTATACTTACTATTACAGTTAGACTTATAAATGTAAAATAAAATACACATTATTTAGAGGTACCGGTATAGGTCTTATTATAATATGTCAATATTACTGTTAAAACTGAATATTATACCGGTAGTTATTGGAAATAATGAATACTGCAGCTAAAACTCCCCAGTAGTAAGTAAGTAACACTATCATTAGCATAGGTGATATTAATTATTGTAGACATAATGCTGTTGGCCGTGACAATTTACATTAAAATACATCATTACAGATTCATTAATGAAAATAATATTTTTACAGGGAAGACTCATTATTGTAAGGTTCATTATTTCATTCAAGATTCAAAAAGTTTCATTTGTTACTGACTTATGTTGTGGATTGTGCTACGTAAAACAAAAACAAAAAAACATTAAAGAAAGAAAATGAAAAAATAGAAACGACAAAAATAATACATACAAATACGCAGTTATAGGACTATATTAATTCTTAGGGACGTGTCTTAGACAGGCACAGTAACTTACCATAATTAGCAGTGTTTTCGTGTGCCCTGATACAGTACATAACAGATCAAAACAGCAATTGTCACTCAAATGCACAAAGTGAGATAAGACTTTAAGTGTATCAGTGTTTCTCTTGAGAAGATCACTCTTATTGTCATTAGTGAAACAGATGATAGACCTTTTTTGAATGAGAACTAAACATCTTCTCTAATTTAACAACTGCAGTCTCTATTCACAGTTTGATACTGTAGCACAGTACATTGTTATTGGAATCTATGGTGATCGTTGTGCATTGTGTTCATGTTGCAGGTGATCGTGACTCGTGAGGAAGTTAAGTGATGTGAGCTGTGCTGTGCTTCATCCATGCCTACTCTGTCCAGTACACAGTGTGTTGTTGTGTTGATGATATTTTTAGTATTTTGTAGCCTATGTTCAGAATATCTAATATATTAAAACTGTGAAAGAAATCTGATTCAACTGTACACAACAAACACTGCAAGTTCAGAACATTCCAGAACATTCTTGTACTTTTTTAGGAAGAACAAAGTGCATTTCACTGAAGCTTTTTTCAAACGAAATTGCCTTAATCCATTAAAACGGCAACACATCCCAATGATAAGACCGAAGATGTGATCAAATGTAGGATTGAAAAACTAGGAATCTACTTATGTACTTTATGCAAATGTTTATATGTTTTGTTGTGTGTTAACTATGTTCTGCTGTTGTTCTGAGAATGTGTTGTCAACTTGTCATCAAATAGTTCTCATGGTTTTCTGTCTTCAGGAGTAAGTCAGGTCTCTATTTTCAGGGCTGTAGGCTGCTCACTGTGGTCAAACCACCTGCTGGGTTCACATGTTTATCTACATACAACTTTAACTTCAACTCACACAGAGCTACAGATTAGCTATTTCTATTTCAGGAGAGATTAGCAGTTTTCTTTAGCTGTCATGGTCAAACCACCACTGTGGTGTTCTGTTCACACGCTTCAGAAAGACATTTACAAGAACAGAGATGCTGCATCTTTTTTTTAATACATGGTCTGAGGGCTCAAGGTTCAAAGTTGCTCTATATATTTTAAAAATAAATGTGGCTGTGTGACCTCCTTTTAAATTAATCTGATAATGATAATGATATTGATCTTTATTTATATAGCACCTTTCATACATAAAATACAAGGCAAAGTGCTTTACACAAAGAAAGATCATAAGAGTTAAAAATATGAAATAATGAGTTTGAGTTCATTAAGGATCCCCATTAGCTGGTGCCATAGCAACGGGCTAGTCTGCCTGGGGTCCACATTACAAAACATACACATTTGTACAGTTGCAAATACAAAATGATTACATGTCAGTAGGCCTACTCATCACACAAATACATGATGGAACTAACAAATAAGATTGATTAAATTACATTTGAGAAAAGAAACAGAATACAAAAAGATTATAAGACAGTGTTAAATAAACATTAATATAATTATAAAAGTGAATTTATTGAATGGAGCAGAGGTTTCGAGGCAGATTATTCCACATTCAAAGATCTAAAAATGTGTGTAAGGTCTTATTCTGTCCAAGGAACCTGGTGCCAGTGGGTAGTGAGAACCACTGGCATTGGGTAGTGAGCATTGTGTGCAACAAGTCTGGTACTGGTACATTACATTTGAGATGTCTTAAAGGAATAGTGTAGGCTATACAGTGTGTGCGTTGGCTCTCGTCAATGTGCCTGGCACTTTGGCTGACTGGTCAGCGCACATGCCTGGGATATCGGTGTCCCAGGTTCGCCTCCCTTTTTTTTTTTTTACATCCTAATACAACAATTTGATGACTGACAGCAGCTCCCTATGGAGACACAATTTGTGTCTCCATAGGAAACCACTGCTGGTCATCAAAATAAGATTTTAAACCTGTTACAAATTAATGCATTACCTTGTATATGAGACAGTCAGTAGAAGAAAGACAACAGCATGATGGAACATGAACACACAGATGACTCTGGAGACAGAATGAGGCTTACAACTGCTACTACTTGGCTACTTAGGCCTTATTGTTTAATTTGATTACTATTATTATTAATTAATTGTTGATTTCTGAGTCTAACCTCTTTGTTTCTCGATAGGATTTTTAAATTGGAAGGGTGTGAAAAACACACCCTTCCAAACTATAAGAAACCATAACAAAAAATAACACAAAACAAAAATTACAGCCTTAGTCATAATTAAGCAATATTACATGAGAGGGTGTTGGTTATCGTGATTATTGGCACGCCTGCGTTGCTGCCAGAACGATCTGAAGGCAAGTTCCATAAGCAGCGCAGAAGTGCCAATAATCACATAACCAACTAGGGTGGCCACCAGCAAGACCTCAGAAAGGAGGACACTTTTCCGGGGTGCGCTGTATGGGACCCCCAAAATGATATAGGCCAATTTAGTCACGGACCCCCTTCTCAAAATATTTTGTGCCAGCCAGGGACCTACATATTATTCCAGATTTGTACACTTTTTGAAAAAACTAGATCAAGCTCATAGCTTGTAGATCGGCTATTTCGAATAGCCTATAGTGTAAAATAGGTTAAGTGGTTTAAACTTAGACTGGGTAGCCTACCTCCCTTATATGCACCCAAAGACCCTTCATGAATTATGTTATTTTATGATGGGCCTACACTGTATATAAATAGTTTTTTTGCAATTATTCTTGGGTTAAATTCTGTGCTTCTTTATTAACTTATTGACCTTGCTCCATTGTTGGCAAAATTTCGTTTCATTTCGTCGTCTTTGGGCAAACCTTGACGTCGGTTTGCATCTAACAAGCATGGGAGGAGCGACTGTAGCGTCCAGTGTAACAGTTGGGAACGAGCACTAGACAAAATGCACTCACGTAGCACGCGACACGCTGCCGTGCGGTGTCGGTGTCGCGCTGTGACCGTGTATCTGCTATTTTTCTATACCAATGAATAGGCTGGCTGCAAGCTGTTTTAGACCAAAGAAACGTGAGTATTACCGATGATGTAAGCCAGCAGGATGGCTGGCTGATAGTGTCACTGCACTGGCTGCGCAGAGTCAGACCAGTATTCTAACGGGAGATTTACAAACGCTGGACAATAAAGCGTCCGGCCACAGGTTGAGATGGGAGGAGGACAGCAGGGTCAAAAACCGGACTGTCCGGCCAAAATCCGGACGTATGGCCACCCTATATAACCAACACCCTCAAGTGTAATATTGTGATTATACAAACGCTGCCCTTAAAAAAAAACATGTCAACTTCATTTTATTGTAATTAAGATATTCGATGGAAAACATTTTTAATGCCACATTTAGCTACTATGTCCCTGAACTTCACATGAAAATTGTTAGCCTAGCCGCTATACTAGCATAGTATTGGGAGAGGGAGCGCTTCAGCTCTTTTGCGACCAGCGCAGCTGATATCTTTGTTTGATGAGACGGGTATTCGCACGGGTAGAGAGCTATTTGAACCAATCAGATTGCTTCATCGGAACTACCTGTTGTATAACAAAGGGTATTTGATTTTTTTTTTTTTTTTTATCATTTGTTAATCAACCCATTCGTCCCCAGGACTGGGGCCATGCCCAGGCTCCTATCTCTTGATGGTGCTGAATACCTTGAGGACGGATCGCACCAACGGCCTGTGGACCAGCTGCACCACAAACCTGTGGGACTGTTCAACACAAGAGACAAACAGGATTAACCCTTCTTTACAAACTGTTTCTGCATCTACGCGTGATAGTGAAAGATAGCGACAGTCAGGCAAGTCCCGGAAAAGACGCGCTGTGATTGGCCAGAGGCACTTTGAGTGATACTCCCCCCCACACAGGCTCAGGCTAGAATTATTTGCAGAACAAGCTCACAACGCATTGCAGTGTGACATGTTGAGAGCTTGTAGAATCAGTTATACATTTAAGACCGGCATAACAAAGGCAGTTCAGACATGGACCCCATGCTACACAGCAAATAATTATAGTTAAATATCTACAAGCTCACAATACATGCGATGCGACGAGAGCTTGTAGATTAGTTCTTTTTGTTCCACATCACAGATGCGGAAGTACGGTAACAGCAGTGCTCATCATCGGAAGTTAAACATTTTCCCTGTGTGTGTGCACCATTTGGTTGGATTCTAGATATGGTAGCAATCACAGAGCAGAAAGAGATTATCATGATGTAGTCGTGTGCACTCACAATGCAGTGGTCGGTGCCAGTGATCTGGATGGGGTTTCTCCCAGGTTTACAGATGTTCCTCAAGGACACAGGTTCATGTTTTTTTCTCTCGATGAAGAGTGTTGTGTCATTGACCCTGACCCGAATGGAGGGGGGCCAGTTGGTCTTCTTCTTGTCATCGTTATGGAGATAACACTTGAACTGCAGCTCCATGTCTGAACTGACGAGACAACGAGAGAGAGAGAGAAATAAACACTGTGACTGACGTAGTGTTTTATAAAAAATACTGTGTGAAAAAAAAAACATCAGAGTAAAGGAAAATGGTTCTGTATCAGAAACTCAACAATTCCTTACATGACTTATAGAGTAAGGCACCTTTAACTACTTTCAACTTGGCATCCCTTTTTTGGGCATGTCATTATGTGGGGGCAGTGGAGGCAGGTTTCTGAACAGTCCTCCTCTGAGACACAGGTGTAGACATAAATGGTCCCATATTAATGAAAATGAGTGAGGACCAATTATATTAAGATAGGTAAAAAAAATGTCTGAAGACGTTCTTTAAATAAATATAAATTTCTAAAATTGTATCAAATAGCGAAAATTGTGAATCTACAAGCTCACAAAGCATCACATCCAGTCCACTTTATGTATAGGCCTATTAGTGTGTGGCAGCGCCTACGTCATTGTAGTCCTCAGTGGCCATTTCTTGGGTAAAAACACAGGTGTTTCAATTGTTTGATTGCATAGAACTAATGCTTTACTCCAATCAGAACACCTGTGTAAGGCTGTGTTTACCCAAGAAATGGCCGCTCTTAGAACTACATTTGGCACACCCTATAGCACATTTTACAACCATGGTTTACAAAGTGCTGTACAGAAAATCATAAGCTCAATACACTGACACACTGTATAGTAACACAATCAGTGTGTCACAATGTTGTGAGCTTGTGGGCTTGCAGAACAGCTATTTTAGCATGAAGCCATCATGACAAAACTATAAAATATAGGGTAAATATTCAAATGAGGACAAAACGTTATGTGATAGTGCTTTGTACCTCTTTAGTTTCTCTTGTTGGGGGGGTGACAGCATGAAGTGATCAGGCAGGTCGTCAAAGCTGCATGGTCCCAACAGTAGTTCCTCACTGTGGTCTAGGAGAGGAGCACAACATGCAATAGGACACTTGGGCTGTATTTTGATTATTTTGATTTAAAATTGCCCTGAAAAAACACTTACAGGCAGCAGCCGTTCGCAACTGGTAAAAAAAAAAAACCTAGCCCAGCCCTCCCTGGCCCTTCTTTGTATATACTTACTGTTTGTTTAGACTAACTGTTTCTTTTTTCTTTTCTTTTTTTTTTCATTCTTTTTTTTTCTTTACATATCTACTGCATAGTACTGTGTTCTATTCGTCTGTCATTCAATGTTATATGAGATAAATGGTTTCCTGTGGAAATAAGCTTAGTCTTTTCTAGGATCTTCTTTTAGTAGACCTTGTACCAGTGAACTGTACCGTCATGAAACTGTACCTTTTCCTATGCAAACTGCTAATAAAGTCTTCAATCAATCAATCAATTAAGTACCAGCTCTTATTTCTTAACTTAAAGGCCTGTCCATACTGTCTCCGCCCATGCACCAAACTCTTCGTTGGAGAGTTCAGACGTGCAGCTTTCCAAACTCTAATTCGGTGTAATGCTTTTCAGAAGATGCGAGTAACATCATTTTGTAGTTGAACCTGACCTTTCCAACGAAAAGTTTGATGGTTGGAGACAGTATGGACAGGCCTTTAAGTTAGGCATAAGAGCTGATACTTAAGACAATCAAAATAGAGCAAATTACTGTAGGCCTACACCTAAATATACCGGTAGGTTTTCAGGCGGAGGAGGATGGTGGATGAATATAGCTTACAAACGCACACACACACACACACACACACACACACACACACACACACACACACACACACACACACACACCACACACACACACACACACACACACACACACACACACACACACACACACACACACACCACAATCAATCAATATCAGGACATATTTGAGTACTGCTGCCTGCTAAAGGTCTCACCTGGCTCTGGTAGAATGGAGGTCTTGTCATCCTGGTTGGTGGGACCACTGCTTCCTGGGGTAATGGAGGTTGCCGCGTTACCAGGGACAGGAGAGTGATGATCACCAGACCTTGGGGACTAGAGAGAGAGAGAGAGCGAGAGAGAGAGAGAGAGAGAGAGAGAGAGAGAGAGAGAGAGAGAGAGAGAGAGAGCGAGAGAGAGAGAGAGAGAGAGAGAGAGAGAAGGAGAGGGAGAGGGAGAGGATGATGATAGTTCCTTTATGTTTGACAAGCTCAAGTGTAACTCAAAGATCTTCACTAAAGAACCACTCAAGCCTTACAATTTGGCCTATGTCAAAAATACTGATCTACAAGCTCACAACGTGTCATAGCATGATACGTTGTTGGCCTGCAGACTGCCTTTTTTTCTAAATAAAGACAGAAATTTGAAATTTCCAATTTTTGAAAGACTTTGAAAATTTGCCCACAATGGATGTCAGGGTTCATGTGGTTAATCTTTCCAGTGTGATAAAATGATCATAATTCTCAATGTGGTCTGTGTGTTTAGAAATCGTCTATAAGTAAAACAAATTAAATCATGATAATTTTCTGGTGTCAAGTTTATTACATCATGAGCTCTCGACACACATACCGGTCAGTATGCATTATGTCACATGTTCATATGTCGTCCTCACAACATATCTATAGAGAATGAGACAACCTTATAAGATGGCACCATTGACTTCATTGGACAGGTGGCACCATCAATATGTGATGTCATGTAGTCTTCCTTGATTGGATTCATGTTAAGTATTTAACACATTGCACTTCTTAACCACTGAGGATGAACCCCTGATTTTGTAGTTTGTTTTCCAGTTCAGTTTAAAAACATGACAGGCTAGTAAACAGACAATTGGTGTGTCAGATGTAATAAGTGTGCCCTCTGCCCAGAGCCATGGGTGTGCCGATGTCCAAGCATAGAGAGTAGTAGCACTCAGTATTATAAATGTCAATGGAAATTGGAAATTGTGTGTGTGTGTGTGTGTGTGTGTGTGTGTGTGTGTGTGTGTGTGTGTGTGTGTGTGTGTGTGTGTGTGTGTGTGTGTGTGTGTGTGTGAGAGAGACAGTGCCCAATGATGTATATCGGACCAGTTACCCATATATGGAGACCCCAGGTACCCATGGAGATCCATGTACTGTATATGGAGATATACTTTGAGACCCCAAACATGCTTACTCAGTTATTTGTTATGTGAAAGTCCTATGACGTCTATGACATCTGACATACATACAATCATACATACCAGTAAGACGCCTAAGGGCGAAAAGCGACCTCGCCCTAAAGGGTGAGGTCGCGCCATCTGTCTTGGCCATCTGTCTTGGCCATATATGGATTATGTTAGTGTGGTTCTCTTAACAGGGCATCATCTACTGAATTTCCCCCTTGGGATAATAAAGGTATCTATCTATCTATCTATCCACAATCCCTTTTATGCCCATATATGGAGATCTCTAATTGGTTCCCTTTTATGCCCATATATAGAGATCCCTGCTCTGAGTATCTGACATCACTGTGATGTCACCTGTGATGTCACAGTGATGTGTCAGGGGAACCACACTGTCATCCAGACGGACAGACAGACACAGACAAGCTGTGCCGTTTCTCATAGTAAACTGCGTAGTAAACCTTCAGTCGCAACTATCCCTTTTATGCCCATACATGGAGATCCCTGTCTGTAGAACCAGCCACACAGATACAGTATGGGCTGTCTTGGCCATATATGGATTCTGTTAGTGTGGTATGTGGCCAATGTGGCCTCCATATATGGGCATTCCCATATGAAGTCCTGTAAGATATGGGCTTAATATTGATGACATCAGGGATCTCCATATGGGCATAAAAGGGATTTTCTTAGTGTGGTTCCCCTGACATCACAGTGATGTCAGAATGTGATGCCCTTCCGGCCGTTGCGTAAGGCACAATCTAATCATTTCACACCACTGCTTTGTAAGGCAGCTTTCCCAACCTGTGTCACCTTCAATAGCCAACTTAGTGGTATACTTATGCACCCCGAGAAAACACACCTCAAAGCTCTACTCTGAACATTTTTACATTCTGACAATCGACAGGATATCCAGACTATAAATAGGCAACAACGCTATCCAGACTATGAATAGGCTATCCAGACTATAAATAGGCTATCAAGACCAGTGTTGGGTATCGTTACATTTTGAAGTAACTCGTTAGGTTACTTTAGTTACTGACTTGAAAAACTAATCTGTTACATTACACCGCTACCCAATGAGAAAAGTAACTTGACGAGCTACTTTTCCCGTTACCGACCATTAAAACCCACTGCGAGGAAGTTTGGTAAACAAAAAAGAGTGCAGCCTACCGGATTGTTGTGGCTGTCAGCTGTGTGCGTGGCTGTCTGCGTGCAGCTTCAACGTGGATAATGTAATGACGTTGATCTATCCTTTATTCCTTTCACCAAGTAAATCCAAAAATAGTGTGAATCCTTCCACAGCCTTACTCAAGCCCTGCCATGTCGTGCACGACTGTAAATTAAAGTAAACAAGACGCGCACAAAGTTCTCCTTATGTCGCTGCTAATAGTCAGATGACCGCGGGTAATCCCAAGTTACACCAAATTTCGTAACCTGTCGTAAACTGTAGAATGACTACGCAACCACCACAGGCTGGCAACACATTTCTGGTCGGTCACATTTTTCTGTGTAAAATTGCGGGCCATGCTGCGTGCATGCATGCCTCCTCAGGCTCCTACCACGACAGAGGAAAGGACGAAGCTCATTCAGGAAACAGCGCAGTGTCAGTTGGATTATTTTTCCTTTGTGGCAACAGACAGAACACGGAATTATAGGTCTTAAATACCTAATTAACGCTGTTATTTTTTTGGAAATGTAACTGGTAACGATCCTGCTATATTGCAGAAAGTAACTCGTTAGGTTACTCCGTTACCACCAAACCTAACGGCGCAACGAAACACTGTTAGTTATAACGTCGTTACACCCAACACTGATCAAGACTATAGGCTATAAAGACTTGCAATTTCCCAGAACTTTATCTTTACTTGCGCCTCAACCGCTATCAACCGACTGTTTCAAAACTGTTATCGAATATTTGCTCGTTTTTGTGTCATTCAAGTATGCCTTTAATGGCCTCAACTGCACTACTTTGTCAGATCCAATAAGCACAACTTGCCCACACACATACAGTACTTTCAAACGAAACTCAATCGTTCATCTTTTTCTCTCTGTAGTAGTTTATCACTTGCCACAATTTCTTTCTCTTTTTCTGCCCGTTGTTGGTCTTGTTCCATCATTATTTTATAACTTCGTGTTGTGTGCAAGTGTTGTTTGTCTTTTTCTGTCAGTAGTTCCTTAGCTTCCTTAATTCTTTTGTCTTTTTCTGCCAGTAGTTTATCTTTTTCGTCCAGTAGTGTATTGCTTTCCTCCATTTTTTCTGCCAGTTGTTTATCTTTTTCTGTCAGTAGTTTAATGTTTTCCTCCACTTTTTCTGCCAGTAGTTTATTGCTTTCATCCAGTTGTTTGTCTTTTTCTATAGTTTTCTTCAGTTGTTCTCTAAGTTCCTTCTTTGTCATTCTTTTGTCCATGTTCTTCAACAGCAGGTCTCTTTCCAGAGGTTCAGATCCTGGTTGATCCACATGTTGTCTCTGAGTCTCTGTGAATAAAGAAGAATGCCATGTAAGTTGTTTATATTTAATGTGTTCCTGTTTACCTTTGTTAAGGTATTTGCATTGTCATTGAGCGCTTTAAGTAAAATGAATAGTATTAAATAATGTACAAGGACAACACAAAAGGTTTCTGCATAAAGCTAAATGTATTTATGTTACTTAAAGGAGTAGTTCACCCACAACCTGACTTTTTTCTATCGATTACTCACCCCATGGAGACTTGAGTTCAATAAAAAAAATATATATTGTTTTTGTCGCATTCCTAAGAGAATAATTTGATTATAATAAATGTACCCCACTACCCCTATCTCCATGCGGAATCAATGGGGGTAAATGTATTATAATGAAGTGATTAATTTGATTAATGTGTTGATTATAATGATTATTGTTATAGCATTATGATGCAGCATATGATGCATTCTTATAACTATAAGTATGCAGTGTTATGAGTACAGTACATTATAATGCTTTATAAATATGTTTATAATGCATTCTAGGCATGGGATGAATAGAAAGTGTTACAGAAAACACATGAACAAACACATGTAGTGTGATATTGCAGCTCATGCTCAGACTTACATACCCACTCCCACGCATACACACATAGTAACACACTCATGCTAAGGAGAGGATGTACCACCGCTCAAAAAAGTGTAGGTTTTGTATATGATCATACTGTACAATTAAAATAGAATGATTTAAAAGTATTAATAATATCGCCATCAAGGAATAATTTTAATTGTATATGAAAGATCTTTATGAAGTGAATTTGTGTCTTACTGTTGTTGTTACGTCTCCATAAAACAAAGCCAGCAGCTGCTATCAGACAGCAACACATGAGGACAACTATGACAGCTATGATGATATAAACAACACAGGAACTGCACTGAACCATGAAGAAATCTCCTGCAAATTATAAGACACAACAGCTGTTATTCATATTATAAAACTTTAATTAAATTGTTTAAAAATGTTAAAGTGTGTACGAGGCAAAACTTTAGCAAACATGTTTACCAGGAACATGGATGTGTGTGACTCTGGTCTGGTTGATGTTGTGTTGTTGAAGTCTACAGGTGAAGGTGTTGTTGTCAGTCTTCTTCACAGTGACGTTGCTTCTGACTGCATAGAGACCATCAGTACCTCTGACTGTCTCTGAGGGTTCAGCAGGAAGGAGCTTTCCTTCACTGTCCAGCCAAGACACCTCAGGTTGTGGATACCAGCCTTTAGACTCACACCCTAAAACCACTGCATCACTGTTGGTCCCCACTAAGATGATGACGGGGGAGGAGAAAGCACCTAGGAATGAACACATTGGATTCAAACACTGACATGAAATGAAGCAGTCACTGATTGTTGAACAAACATCAATCCGATAAAGTAAAATAAATCATGAATTGATTTTATAATGAATCAATGTAACAGTTACAATGATTTGGTAAAAATACCTATAACATTGGGTCAAGGCTAGTTTGAATGTCATTAGAATCAGGTTTTATTGGCCAAACACGCTTTACATAAATAATTTGACTCTGGTTCACAGTGACTCTCATTGTACTTCAACAACAGACAACAAAAACAGTGGCAGCAGAAGTAGATTTTACCCACAATAGCCTATAGTAAATAGTTTTATAACCTTGTTGTCAACACCAAAACATTTCCATAGGAGATGTAACTGTAATAGATATACTAAATCTTAAGTAAATATGCGATGCATATAGACACATTTAAATCAGTACAATATTGGACAATAGACACAGCAGTGGTTATGTACACAAGTTATTTCATTTAACAGCATGAGCCCTGATTGGTCAATTTCAGTGGGGTCGTACAAACAAAGGCTGTTCAGTCATGCTATGAAAAGAGTAAAACTAGACAGAATGCGCTGATTGGTCTACATTAGCCTATACTTACCAACAACCAGCTGAACAGAAGACTCTCTCTTCATTGTAGGAAGGAAGCATCTATAAGTCCCTTCATCTGAGATCTTCACCTTGGACAGTTTGAGGGAAACGTTGCCGTTCTGCAGTTCCTCTATGAACAGAGATGTTCTTCCAGTGAAGGCTGGGTTTTGGAGGTGATCAAGTTCTCGCCTTCCCTGCCGTACGTAAACAAACCTAGGCTTGAGGTCTGGTCTCGTCCACTCCAGGGTCACTGCAACAGCATCGATGTTTGGATTCAGGTAACTCGGCAGAATGACATCATCACCCAGTGCTGCTACTATTGGCCGATGTGGAGCGACCAACTGAGTTTCACCTGGGAAGTGAGATTGATTATTAATTGATTGATTGATTGATTGATTTATTGTTAATTAAAGATTTGGGTACAGATACAAGCAGCGAAATGTTGTTGGGTCTTGTCCTGCAGATTGTATATTAAAGCAAGAAAATATAACAATTGAATTGAATGACAATAGACAGTGAAAAATAACATTACTATTAGTGATGGGGTTATACTGTACATATGGTTCCAATATTTATAGACTTAAGACAGGAAAAGTGACAATGGTCATTATCAATGAAAACAGCAATGTTCACCCAAATGACATTGTGCAAAGTGCCCATATGCAGATGTATAAAGTAACAGGATCAATCAATGTGCAAGTGTCACATATAATACATAGCATGAGCAGCATTTCTCAAACAAGAACAAGTGATCAAGAATAGAGACCATGTCATAACACGTATTGTTGTCTTATGTTTTCCTTGTTTGTTTTTGTTTTATGGCCATGTCCACAAGACTAGAGCCCTTGGCTGTTAGGCATCTCAGGCGTTTACCATTCCACAAAGAGTTTGTTGCTGCATGGGTGATGTTCATTCCTTCCTTACAAGCTCTTAGCCGATTCAGATCAGTGCTGCTGAGAAATATACCCACTTCTCTGATAAGATATATTTATTGTGTTATATCAATGAACGATAAAATTCACAAAACAATGAACCTTACAATTAACCACCTTAATTATTTACAGTAGGAAAATGTTTAGCCATATAAATTCACTGTAGGGAAATAATTAGTCACGTTAAATATTTTGAAAATAATGAACCACATTAAGTATCTGTAGTAAAGTAATGAGACTTTCCTTCCTTCCTTTGCCCATTGTTGCACAGTTAAATACATTAAATATAGATCAAATATAATATGATTTTAAACCTGTTACAGATCAGTGAATTACCTCGTATAGAGTCAGTCAATAGCAGAAAGACAACAGCATGATGGAACATGAACACACAGATGACTCTGGAGACAGAATGAAGAGACAGTCCATTCTTCAGGTCAAACATCATGGAGCTCTGAAAATACAAAATACATTAATTAACATTTCACATCCCAAGATTACTTCATTATTTAAATTGTACCCATATGGCCTAGTGACTTACTCTCATCCAGTAAAGTATCTAAATTAATTTTCCCTGTGAGACAGTCAGAGTTTAGTGGGTTCCACTTGCACCCTAAGTAAGGACATTTCTTATTGTTTCGTGGGTGGCACCTCATTGATAAACATTGACTGAGCGGAGCCAGCTATGCCCAAGGTAAAATGTGTTCCTTAGTGCATGTCTGTATGATTACTGTGTTACTACTGTGATGAATACTAGTTGTCATAAACATTAAAACGTTAAATGTGTCATTGTAACATTGTCTTATACCAGGTACATTGTTATATACAATTCATTGTTGGTTTTATATTCTATAATGTTCCTTCATTCTATGTTGTGCCAGTTATGAGCTATGGCCAAGACATGCTGCTGAGGCGTGGATGTGTTATGCCAAGAGAAGTGACTACCAGAATTTGTCATAACTCATGATAGACCAGTACACATTACAGTCATTTGATAAACCTACACTATGCAGAGTTTTGATATTCCATACCAATTGGCTATAGGCTTCCAGAATTTGCAGGAGGGACCTATCTTACAAAAAATGCCAAATATCTGATCAACCCCAATTGTTTATCACAAATTAAGAGGACTCTACACAATGCAGAGCAATTTCACTTAGATCCATATAAGTGCCACAAATGTGACACACCCAAACTTTTCCCTCTGCTGAATTAGGCCTACGTGTTTTCAGAAAGAATGACATGCATGATATTGTGAGGAGGGAAATGGTCGGCCGTTTCCAGTAGCATTGACATCATCAAAGCGTATACCTGTTCTAGGTAAACTTGTCTATTCAAGAAAATGAAACTTTAATCTTGAAAATTACATTCATGGTAGGTGTTCAAGCTGCTCACAAGGTAAACGGTTATTAACAGTGTATTATAATGTATTATGGCCTACTATGTTATTAAAGGACATGTCAAAGTTCATAAACATTCAAATGTTTTATTATATAATATTCTTCTGCATTTTAAAGCCTGTGTTGAAAATGTACATTACCCGAGATTGCCTTGAGGATTGTATGGAGGATGTATTTTGTTGTAAGGTCTCTTAGAAGTGATGACTTCACTCTACTGTTTTAGTTGTTTATTATATGTGTACTTTGGACCCAAGAGTGATAGTATCTGATCAACGGAATAGAAGGCATTAAAAAGTTTGCTATTATAAACTGTTAATCATTATTAGAGTAAAGTTGTTCTATGGAGTTATTGATCTGATAGTAATGCATGTAAGCCTAGCCTATATATTGTTGCCACATTGTCTGTCTCAACAACAATTGGTAAATTTGATTTGATATTTATATTTTCTGGGCAATTTTTTTACAAGCTTTTGAAACTTGTAAAAACGTGTACTGTATGAAGAAGTATATGATTGTGTTTACCGTTTGTTATTACTCAATTCAATTCAATTCAAAGGAGCTTTATTGGCATGAGAATTGCCAAAGCAAGTGTCACAAATAAAATAAAAACATGCATGCAACTAGTAGGCTTACTACTACTACTTGGCTACTTAGGCCTACTGTTATTAATAATGTATTACTAATTATCTGTTGATTGCAGAGTGTAGATCTTCGTAGATAGATTTTTTTTTTCTTTTCATTAGATAAATTCCCAGTAACAGTGACTGTACTACAGGGGGCAGCAGAGCAACAATTTCAACATTAAGTTTATTGTCACAGTAAAAGTCTGTTGTAAGTTCAAGTATCATTATACTTCATAATTACTGGTCACTCACTTTAGTAGTGTGTATTATAATTCTCATACATCATTATAATGATTTTACAATGCAATACAGTACGTCACTATAGGTGGTCATTGGGTGTTTTAATTAAAGCAAAATATAAAATAGTGTTCAATTGATGCAAACATAACCCACAAAGTTTCTGCCTGGCTATACCTTCAGTAATGTGATTATGTTTAGCTCCCAATGACCAATTACATATTGACTTAATAATCACACACTATATGCATTATATCAGTGATTAAAACCACAAAATAGTTTACAGCACTTTTACCATTTATTAATATTTTAATGAATGAATTATGTTTAGGTTTACTTCTTGTGACAATCCTCCCGATCCCAAGGAGCCACAATGACAAAATGACTTATTTACAAAAGTAGGCTAATATAACTGTAGTAACACAAAAGTGATAATAAGCAATAGAAGGATTAACAAAGAAGACTTCACTAAAGCATGAGGTCAGTCCGTTGCTCTCCCCAGCTTGGCAGAGGGAGTGTAGCGTTCAAATGAATAAATCTTACATAATTATTCAAAATAAACCAAAAATACTATACCTCTCTAAAGGAACAAACAAACCAGTTATTATAGCATAATAACATAACCAAACTCACAGTATATCAAATAATCGAACAATCGAAACAAACAAAGGCTTGGCTGGGTGGCCGGTTGGGAGAGGAGGAAGACTTGCTGCGCCCAGATCCTGGAATCCTGGGATCCCAAACCACCCAGTAGTGCATGCACTACTGGGTGGTTTGGGATCTTCTTAACCTCCAGGTTAGCCACTCAAGAGCTGGAATCTGAGTTCCAGCTCCAATCAGAGCTGGCCTGGTCCTCCAATCACCTCGATTGAATGACACACCTGCTTTGCATACAAGCAGGCACCCACACACTCTTCCTAACTATATAACTAACCAAAAATAACAAAAAACTAAAAATACGACTATTCTCGTAACAAAGGGTGTTTTCATTCAACCATTTTTTCATCTTACATTCATGGTGCAGAGCGGAGGCCACCCAAACGTGCGAGCTGCCCACCTAACAAAATCTCTCGAGAAAATACACTACCAGTACTATTTCTAACATCAGATTGGGTGGCCTAGCCCGCTGCTCATCGTGTGTATTTTTAAGATAGGGTGGGGGTGGGGGGTCCTCACCCAGTATATGAGAGGCAAGTAGGCAAAGGCATGGTACCAATCTCACAGGCGGATCTGTCACAGTCTGCCCAGGTTGCTGACGCTAGTGAGCAAGCACCGGGTTGCAATGATTGCCACTGTGCATGTAAATATGGGATTGATCAGGATGAGAGGAAAGAAGCGAACCACCATGCAACACGACAGCAGAGCAAGCAACACTGCAGAGCTCCAGACCCTGATGCTGGATAGGAGGGAGTGTAGGGCAGCGATCCAGGAGACCTGCGTTGGTGTCAGTTTGTTCCTGCATCAAAGACTGGGACGAAAACACACAAAAAGGTTTCACAAAACAAACCTTTAACTGAACGTTTTTCACAAGTCAATATTTAGGAATGTTTCTTAGGCAAAAATGCATTTTTCAAATGAAACCATTATATACAGGCCCTTCAAAATAATTCCAAAGGCACAGAGTTGTTTTAAATACTAACCAGTGTATTATTGACTGTTATATTACTGAATCAGGGATGACTGAACCCAACCATTTGCTTGATTGATGGATTGGAGACTTTATTAAAAGTTTGCATAGGAAAAGGCCCCGTTTCATGACAGTACAGTTCACTGGTACAAGGTCTAAAAGGAGATTCAAGAAAGCCTTTTGGCTTATTTACATAGGAAACCTTTATGTACCACATATAACATTGAATGACAGACAGATAGAACACAGTACTATGCAGAGGATATCATCAATAGCAAAAAGAAAAAAGAAAAACAGAAAAATAAAATAGAAGAAAATAATTAAACAGTACAGTTGAAGACAGGAAAAGAATGACTGCAATTTGGCTCTGGGTGATGCCCATATGTTCTTTCTTGAATTCCCTTTTACTAAATGGAGTACATCCTGGTTGCCATTCTTTACCTGGTTCCTGGGTTCTAGTCTTCCATCTCCAGCTGGGAGATCATCTCCCTGACGTTGGGCATGGTCATCTGCTCTAGGCTTTTGAGCACAGGTTGCCAGCTACACATAGGGTCAATGGTGACCTCCTTAAACTCTGAGCTATACGAACATAGAACTCTTGTTACATATGCCTAGTTTTCAGTTTTCACTACCTTTTCTTTTGATTGTGCAGTCAGATGCAGTGAGATTAGTTATCAAAGAGAACTGGAGAAGCCTACTTCTGGATGGTGTTGAGGATTCCCCAAATGTAGTGGTCCACCTCCAGATCATCTCGTAACACTGTTTCTCTGTGGAGAGTGTTGTTCCATTAGCAAAATGTGTTGGATGCTGGGGTGGCGGAGCAAAAATATCACATCTATAAGCATAGGCGATTTTAAGGGGTGTCCTAGGGTGCACGTGCACCCCCTGGCCGCCAGGCGGCCATTTTGATTTTTTTGATCATAATAAACACGCAATATGATTAAGAAGAAGAACATCTCAAATTCGCCTTTTTTGACCCTTTGAAGCACCCATAGCATGACTTCTAAACCAATCACAGCAAATGGGGGGCGGGAGGTAATAGGACTACTGGTTTCTCAACCAATCACAGTGACTGTCTGAACGTCTCTGACAGCACCGCTGAAAAACAAACGGCAGATGATGACACCTGCAGATTTATCTAAATAACAGAATTAAACAGTTGTTTCACAGTGGAATATGCTACCTGGGGTTAACTACAGACATCCATAGGACATGTGCATAGCTTTTACATTTACCATACGTGAACTAAAGTTTTCGGCGCTGCTCAAAGAGGCTGGATTACACGATGTGTTCTGTGCCTCCAAGGAATAACACTTTCTTCTGGGCACCTCAATATAACATTGGATATTTTCTTGTCATTTTCTTAAGGTAAGACATGGCTTTATTTAACTATCTGTTCACTGTGGAGTTAGCCAGCCTGTTTTCTTCTCCTCTGTGTGTGTGTGTGTGTGTGTGTGTGTGTGTGTGTGTGTGTGTGTGTGTGTGTGTGTGTGTGTGTGTGTGTGTGTGTGTGTGTGTGTGTGTGTGTGTGTGTGTGTGTGTGTGTGTGTGTGCGCGCGCGAGCGAGCGCGCATGCTTGCTTCACTTGCTTGTAAATATTGGTAGCTGCTGGTTATGGATCTTTGGTGGTGTGGTTGTGCCACACCACCAATGTAAATGACTGCTTGATTGCTTGATGAATGATGATTAACTTGATGTTTGGCTTTATATGTCCTGGCTGTGCTGCCTCTGTCTGCAAAATAAGTAAATAAATCCTATAGACATATGCTCATGGTGTCTAGAAAAAGAAGCACCTGTTTTACACTTTTTTTGTTTATATTGTGTTACATTTGGGTACAAAATTAACTGCAGAAATCCGCTAAAACAACATTACAAAACCGCTAAGCGTGCGCGCGAGCGTCGTGCACGCGCGCTGCGCGCGCGTGCATGAGGTAATAGAGGTCGTGCACCCCCTGCTGGAAGAGGCTAGAATCGCCTATGTCTATAAGCACACAACGTGTCACGGTGTGATGCGTTGTGAACTTGTGAGTAATGTTGGTAATGGTAATCCTTTCACTACAGGACACCTCCATAAGTCACTCTTACAGTTGTCCTGCAGGTATGACTCTAGATCAAAGCACTGTTGAGATAAAAATAGCAGATCTCATACAGTAATGTATCGATGTAACCTTACTGGCATACATCTACAGGACGCCTCCAAATGTCATTCTCACAGTTGTCCTGCACATATGACTTTGATCGAAGCGCGAGAAAATCCCATAACAGGTGTGGGTATTATTTAGAAGCTCTTATTCCCAGCTCTTACCCCCCGGCTCCACCGGGCGCGTTGAGCGTCGCGTCAACATCAACGCTGGGAACGCTCCCGTTTTAATCAATGAAGGGTGCTCCACCGTCAACGTCGGACGCTCAAATTCGCCCCGGTTCATTTTTTGACGCCGGCACGACGCCGTCGTTTTGGTGGAGCCCTAGGGTTATCCATTAATTAAGTGATAACGGCACCATCTTAAGCACAATCATTATTATGCAAGTGGAACTGAATGCAAACACTTATGGTTTAACACTCGCCAGCATATTTAACTCATGGGGGATTGTCAATATATTAATTAAGGGGCACAATGTGTTAGCTGCTATTTTGAACCATTTTCCTATATTGGGAAATGTGACAGTCTGACAGTAGTATCCTTTTTCTTTTCTTTTTTTTTTTTACTTTGAAAATGTACAGTATCTTAGGTGCTTTTGCCACACCTTCATCCCAGCATCCACCTGCTGGCTCTGTTTACTTTTTCTTTGGGGGGAGCAGGATGGTTACTCTCTGCTCTCATCCTGTGTTATGAATGCATCTTATATATTGTCAATAAATAAATCATAATCATGTGAGTTGTTTGAGATAGTATTTCATACACCCCATACAACCTTCTAGTAATACAGTACCTCCCTCTCTTCTTTCCACCATGATTCATGCTTGAGGTTTGAGTGAATGTAATGGAGTATTAGTTACCTACATGTACTCCTTCTCTTCTTGTGTTGAATGAATGAATGAATGAATGAATGAATGAATGAATGAATGAATGAATAGAATAGAATTGTACTGTATGCCGATTCCTCCCATCTTCCTCTAGATTAGTGCAACATCGTACATCCAACAGAAGCTGAGACCCCCCCACACCCACACCCACACCCACACACAAACACACACACACACACACACACACACACACACACACACACACACACACACACACACACACACACACACACACACACACACACACACGCACACAATATTCAAACATTCAACATTCTACATCCTATATACTTGTCACATTCTCTATAGCTCACAGTCAGAACGCATCACAATGTGACGCGCTGCGACCTTGTAGACTAGAGCCTATCTCCAAACAGACAGGTCAGGCAACATGTTTCAAAACGTTGATCCATTTTTGAATCCATCCAAATTTAATTCGATTCATGGCCTATTTTACATCACTGTAAAGTCATCTGAAACGTGAATGCATACAATAATGCTAGAATGTTAGTGTGTCAAGCCATTATGAAATAGTATAATGCTTCACAAGTTAGACTGGTAATTATTCTTTATCCCATGCACATTCACAATTGTATCCTTAATTAACCACATTCAAACTGGTGTCCCTGTATTTTGGATATTACATTGCTTAATTCAACCTTTATTAAAGAGCAAGCTAATTTCCAGGCATGAAGAAACACAAAGAATATTAGTAAATAACCAGAAGTGGCACATGTTTACAAATACTGTATATAAAAGGAGAGACAAAGGGTGTAAATAGAATACAACGGCAGTGACATTTAGTGTGTTATCAGACACTCTTATCTAAAGCAACATAGTTTTATTGTTTTACTGTACTGGTATGTAATAATGAAACTGTAAGTGTGAAAAGCAGGACGTTTCTGATACATATTTGCTGCTCAGTGAACCTGCCCTGGACAAATATTAGTAAAACAAATTGCTTCATAAATACTTCCAAGGTTCAAGGGTTGTGTTGTCACATGTGTTGCAGGATTGCACATGGCCCATTATTATGTTTAGTGAAACCCCCGATCATCTATATTACTGATACTAACAATTAAATGTATATTAATTCAATGTTTGAGACTGAGCCACACTAATTAATGTATTGTGTCCCTTATGTTTAGTTCTTGCATGTTCTGAGGCCCCAAGTCAGGACCAGGCGATATCTGCTCGGGCGGTGGTGGTATCCCCTTTTTGTGTTCTGATTAGATTATTTCACAACTTTCTTTTTGTGTGCTGTGGCTTGGGATGGCACTGTCCTAGGCTGGTTAGCCAGTTCTCCCTCCCCCTTGGCAACCCTCAGCATCGACCCAGTGTAGAGGTGCAATGTGTTATATTGTTGAGGCCAGTTTTAATCTGTTGATGCCTCATCAATGAAATGTTATCAGAATGTTGTTTAAAATAAAAGTGTATTATATTTAGGTACTTAATTCTGCCTCACTTGGGAGTTATCATATTGGTATGTGTTCAGGTGGTTTGTATTAGATTATTCACCCTATTTCATAGGGTGCCAATCCTCTAGTTGGCGTAAGCTACCTTTACTTATACCGCCCTGCAACATATGCAGGCTTATGATACAGCTGGTTAGTACTTGCAGCTTCCCCAACATTCTAGATATAATAAGAATACAAAGAAGAAGAAAAAGACAAATATTATTACCAATTGAAATGTACAATGTTAATGTTGTGTCACAAAAGGCAACAGGAAGGAGTTGGTTCAAGTAGCAGTGTGGCTGCACAAATACCAAACCCAGACAGGCAAGAACTGCAGTCCCCCACTGCTGGACAATAGCCAGGGTCTTTTATTCAGATACAAACAGAAATGAACGGAAAACGTTAAAATAATACTGGCCCCGCTAGAGCCACTGGCTGACAAACTGAAAGGCTGGTGTGGTGCTACGGTATCAGTATTATCTGATATGGTCTCTCTCTCTCTCTCTCTCTCTCTCTCTCTCTCTCTCTCTCTCTCTCTCTCTCTCTCTCTCTCTCTCTCTCTCTCTGTCTCTCTCATAGTGTAACAAAGTAGTTACAGTAAGTTGAATAAACCACTAATGGTGATCAAGTGAATTGTTCACCCTGCCTTATTATAGGGAGGAAATCACAAGGTCTTGAGGCAAAAGATTAAAAAAAAACACAATATTTATGATCCAGTAACATTTCATGTTAACAATGACAAATAGAGATTATAATGAAAGTTATTTTGAACACAAACAAGCAAGTTTGTAAACAAACCACCTGTGTGTATGTGTGTGTGTGTGTGTGTGTGTGTGTGTGTGTGTGTGTGTGTGTGTGTGTGTGTGTGTGTGTGTGTGTGTGTGTGTGTGTGTGTGTGTGTTATGTGTGTTTGTGACATGTCTGTGTCATAGACCACTGATTTCATGAGTGACATCTCAGGCTGGCCATATGATACAACTTTCATCATTTCCAGTAGTTGATGTGAGTTTTCATTTGCGTTTTCCCCACAAACGGCCTGATTTGACTGAGGGCTGAGGCTGAGGCTGAGGCTGAGGCTGAGGCGGAGGCGGAGGCTGGTTTGAGAATAGGCTCAAGATGCTGCTGTCAAGTTTACCAACTGTGTTGCAAGGAGGTTTGCTCTGACCGCCCCCCATGGAGCTGCCCTGGTGAGAGACATGTGAGCTCTGTTGCATGGAACTTTGCGACTGAACAGGACGAAACATCTGGGTCTGGTTGGAGCAGTGGGAGGGAGGAGGAGGGCAGAGAGAGAGAGAGAGAGAGAAGAGAGAGAGAGAGAGAGAGAGAGAGAGAGAGAGAGAGAGAGAGAGAGAGAGGGAGGGGGAGATTAAGCAGAATATGGGGAAACAGAGAGAAAGCTAAATTAGTTGAGAATGGAACAGGCTATTTAAATGGAAAGCTGTGTCCAGCATATGTGTACAGTTCAACATATATGGTGATGTAGGCATGAGCCTATAGCACACATGCTAGATAACCTCAGCTAGAATATTTTGGTGTCTCAAGCCAAATTCATACTACCAACTAGTACAATGCTGTCGCTTGGTGATCACTTGCCATCTTGAAATATTATAAATGAATCACTTAAGTCCTATACAGCCTATAGGCCTACTCTGGCGTCAGACAATGAGACAAATACCGGAAATAGCGGAACTATAAAGTTCATAGCGCATCACATTATGACACGATATCTGATATCTATAAATCTGTAAAAATGTAAATACATTGTGAATATGTTTTTAAGGTTTTTGGACACTTCTGAACATATTTATTCACCATATTCCTGGCCCTCTCTATGGAGGCTGCCATTTTCTTTTACAGAGGGCGGTTGAAAGAGTTTTTCTCTGTGTGCCGCTTCAAAAAACATCTTTTCACTTCCTTCCAAGTCAGGAAGTGACAGAGAATTGTCTGTTGCCAGATTTTGCCAAAGAAATAAGCCCAACAGAAGCAACTACTAGGCTATACTACTTTACATTTGAAAATATTTGCTTTTTTTTAAATATTAAGGGAAAAATATTTTGAATATTTTTAAAACATTTTAACAACATAAATCTGTGTGGAGGTCCCTGGCACCACATATTTTCAGATGGGGGTCTGCTACTGTGGACAAATATGTTAATCTGGGGTCCGTGATATGAAAAGATTTGGGAACCACTGGTTTAAAAAATAATAGAAAGTAAGCCCAATAAGCAACTGTAGCCTACTATTTTTTTAAAAGACACAAATTGCTTATTATAAGCAGACATGGCAACCCAGGTACATACAGAGCCCAGAGCCCTGAACGCCACCTACTGACACTTTAATGCAAGTACAACAGGAAACCAAATGATGTTTTTCAGGCCAGCTTTTCAGCCTCTGCCTCTTTCAGGATATGAACAGGAAGCCGGGGCGGGGCCAGGAATATGGTGAATAAAATAACCGGGGGGGAAAAAATCACAAACAGGCTGTTCCATTCTACAGGGAACATACAGTAGTTTCCTTACAGTATTTAATATCACAGTGATTGAGTAAACTGAACTGCACCAGATATAATGTATCCTCTACTCACAGAGTCACTCATGCCATGGCTGAGGGACTGGGCTTGTGGATAGAGAACTCCATGTGTCTGTGAGGGAGGGGAATGCTGTGGGGGGCCACCTGCTCCTCCCTGTCCAACATTCCCTTGGCCACGGTGACTGTTGCCTGGAGAAACAACATTATTATTATTTTAATGGATGCTGCAAAAAATAAAAAATAAAAACTTGAAAGGTGTACACTATTTTCACTAGTAAAGACCACACCATCAATCAAGAGAACCAAATTGGGTTGTATTCATTGAAAAATGAAACAGGCAAATGTGTTGATATGTTGAATGGAAGGAATGGAGAGGTTAGAGGGTTACTGTCTGAGGAAGGCGGGGTCAGGGGCATGAGGGGCAAGAAGAGATAGAGGGGCGGAGGGGGGGGGTGGGCGGAGGGCGAAGAAAGGGGCAAAGGGTTGGAGGGAGGAGAGGCGAGGGATGATTTGAGGTGAAGCTGGTGGTATTGCGATGGAATGACGAGGAGAGGGGGCAAGAAGAAAGCTGTGCATGAATTGCCGGTAGGCACGGCAAGGTATAAATACAACCCTAGATTACATAAGGGAAGAGATTGTTATCCGATGTGGTTTTTCCCTCCTGAACTTAGGTTGTATCAATAACCCACCCAAGGAAGCTGCGGAGGGAAGTAGCGTTTCTACAAGGCTTAAAGGGACTACACCATGAATTTTCATTTTTCCAATTTTTATGTATTTTCTTGGTGTCCCACCAGCAACTTCTATCCTCACAAAGTCCTATTTCTGACCATTGTGTCTTTCTCAGTTTATGGGCAGATCTATGTTGGCATGTCTCAGAACGGTCCTGATTGTGAAAGGTCAGATTTGTGATGTCACAAGGCCTGAGAAGGAGGCAGGAGGAGCTGGGAGAGGGTTGGGGAGGGGTGGGCAGGCCTGAGAAGGAGGCAGGAGAGAGCTGTTGTGAGAGGGTTGGGGAGGGGTGGGCAGGCCTGCTGAGCAGGAGGTGGGGAGGAGTGTGGGGCCAAAACTGGCTCAATAGCGCAGTCCTCCCACTCAGGACAAGGTGGTACTGCAGCCTGCAAATGCTCTGAAAGCCAGGCAGAAATGACAGGGGCTCTGTATTCAGGAGTGGTAATTTAGCCTCAAACCTTTTCAAAAACGTTTTTGGGACACAAACAGTGTTATATAAATTATTTTTAAATGCATGTGTAGGAACTTTAACCTTTCACATTGTGACACCCCTATTGTCAAAGTGTCCTAGAAAAGGGCTATTTAACACATGTAATATTATTATTATTAATCCAATTATATCCACTTGGCAGAATATCAACTTCAGAGATAATGTGTGCAAAATGCCAGTAAATCTTGTTAAGCTAAAATGTGTGTGGCGGAGTTGAGTCATGATCTGTAAAATGGTCATTGGTCTTGGTCATGTACTGTATTATTCATTCAGAATTCACATTTAAAAAAAATGCAGATTAAAAAAGGCAAAAGACAACAACCTTTGAATGTTGTTTGGCTCTGGTTGCCTGCATGCTGAGCAGTGTGTGTTGGAGAGGGGCTGGGACCGGTCCAGTTCAGGTCCCAGCTTAGCGAAAATGTCACCATATGTCATCTCTCTGGGATTTATAGCCTGAAGATGCTGGGACGGTGTTGTGCTGTGGGTCTCAGACTTAATGGGTACAGGTTTCCAGCAACACATATGGTCCACGTTTACCTCCTCAAACTCTGTGCTGTACAAACACAAAGAATTCTTGTTACAGTCAGTCAGTTAATCAGTCAAACAATCAGTTTTGACTTCTACTTTTTATTGTGCAGATGGATGCAGTGAGAATATAAAGCAAGAGAAGTGGAGAAGGGTACCTCTGGATGATGTGGTTGAGGATTCCCCACATGTACTGGTCCACTATCAGATCATCTACTTTCACTATGTCTCTGTGGAGAGCGAGAGTTATGTTCCATTGGCAAAATGTGTCATATGCCCGGGGTCACATGGCAAAAAAATATTAGATCTGCAAGCTCACAATGTGTCACTAGGTGCAATGTGAGGCTTGTAAGTGACATTGATAATATCCTTTCACTTACTTGCATACATGACACTTCCATATGTGATTTTCACAGTTGAACTGCAGGTATGACTCTAGATCAAAGCACTGTTGAGGAAAAAAAAGAAACATTACTGTATACATATACCTGTACATCATAACATCATAACAATGATTCACTTTCATTCATCCCCATAGAGAAATTCAGGTGTGAACCATTAAATGTGAAACCATTAGGCCCCGTACATACGGCAACGCTCTGTAGAGAAAACGGCGAGGTCCTGGGATATTGCCGTTGCGTTTTGCCTTTTTATCAGCGTTCATATGAAGCCGAAATGATATAGTGTCCATGTCACGAGTGAACGGCATACAACGCATGTTAGGCTTTTTCTCTCCTACAAATAGGTATTGAATCCTTCCTTCAAAGTTGTGGTTTTGTGGCGAGCGGTTAAGGCATTGTCTTTTTGGTCCGTGAGCCCCGGGGTTCGCATCCCCGCTTGCCCAACGCAGACGTCTTTTTTTTTCTTTTTTCGTCGATAAAGTTATTATTATTATTATTACATTATTCCAACTCGATAACGGCGCTGAGTCGGCTCATCACCTCCGTCATGGATAATAATAATAACGTTATGGCCGCAAAAAAAGAAAAAGTTGTTCGTGGTGGTGAAAAGAAGTGACACCAAGCGGGACACGAACCCGGGACCCGTGGATCGAAAACAGTAAGCGCTAACCACTCGGCCACGAAACCACAACACTGAGTAAGGTATTCAGTATCTATTTGTAGGAGAGAAAAAGCCTAATATGCGTTGTTGCTTTTTGCGGTTCTGCCCGTTCACTTCGGTGACGCGAAGGGAGGCGAGGAGTCAGCTTTTCCACCCAAATCTGCGGATCCAGATCGTTACATTTTTAACCCCCGAATATGCCGTTGTCATCTGAACGGAAGGCCTATCTGACTTTTTCTTTTGCGTTATTCTAGCCAAACGCAGTGTGAACGGCGCCGAGTTCACATACCTGGACATGTGTGCAGTTTTTCCCTTGTGCTGGTAGTCGGATGCGTCTCGAGGTTTTTGGGCAATTAAGTGATACCTTAATGGCCTTCTTCCCGCCCCTCCATCCGTGAAAGATTCCTGGTTCACGTCTTTCACTAGATAGACAGAGACGTGTTAACAAGCTGCTGCTTTGCATTTCAAGGCATACAAAATAACTCTGACTCTAGCATAATGTCATGCACTGTCTGATGTAATTTGATGTTAAGGTCTGTGTAAAGTAATACAATAGACAGTATACTGTAGGTTATATTCTTTTTTGATGCAGTCTTTTGCTGGCAGGAGTTGCTTCTCCAACAGTTCCCTGAGGAAGGATTGCACCAACGGCCTGTGGACCAGCTGCACCACAAACATGTGGGACGTTCAACACAAGAGACAAACAAATAGGATTACAAACATCTGATGCAAAAATATTTGGCACTCTACATGAAATTAATATAAATCCTGGCACTGTGTGTGTGTGTGTGTGTGTGTGTGTGTGTGTGTGTGTGTGTGTGTGTGTGTGTGTGTGTGTGCGTGTGTAGCTGCGTTCACACTAGCCGTGACAAAAGCTACAATCGCGGTCAGTAGAGTCACCGCTGACGTGTTCCACAACACGGTCATTGACGCACGCCATCAAGCATTTCAGATACTATGAGTGTGATGCCACTTCTATGTGATGTGTGTTTGTGTGACACAGGTTTTTTCGGACATTTGTTTGTGACTCCACATGATGCCCACCTCTCCATACAGTATATGGGCCCTTTACGTTTGTGATGTCGACTGTCTGCTGACCTACCAGGGAATTTTTATTTAAGGATTAAGAATTAGGAAGTAGGAACACCTGTGCTGATAGAGCCACACAGTTTTCTGAAATTTTGACTAGTAGGAGAGCTTTGATTTGACTCCTGGAACTGTGGTATTGTTATCTTTTACCTTTTACTGTTGATGATTTTTTTTTGTTTCGTTTTTCTAGCGAAATTAATTTACAGGAATAGAGAAAATACAATGCTACTCGTCAAATATCTTCCCATCTTCTATATTAAAATTGCCTTGTAAGTGGACGGTGGGCATCACAAACATAACAAAGAGCTCTGATCTAGATCAAGGCCACGTAGCAGCTGAACAACTAGTTATTAAAACATTTCGAAAATATTTTCACAAGTCGACGCCATTGCAAGATGAAATATAAAATTAGGTAGTAGTAGTATGTGTGTACCTATGTATCCATGGTGCATACAGTACGTTACCACTCGACTAAAGAGCCAGGCTCGCTAGCGAGGAGCAACGCACACACCAGATAGCCTACAGTAGTTTTGGGTTGAAAATTGACAATCAGCAGGTTTTCAAGAAACAATAATCTGTTGGATGCCCCTAAGAGATGACACATTTTAGGTCAAAAGGTTAGATAACAACTGAGAGAGGTTGAACAAGGGATGTTGGTGTGGGCAGGGTTTGCATGCATGTGTGACTTCTTGATGTCTGTAGCACTCACAGAGCAGTCAGTGGTGGCAGTGATCTGGATGGTGTTTCTCCCAGGCTTACAAACATGCTTCAGTATAAAGGTGTGAGGGAGGTGTTGT
>NC_137821.1:46474212-46577760 GCF_963921795.1 Nannobrachium achirus | reverse complement strand
CTGTGTCATGAATGCATCCCCTATCATCAATAAAATGTTTTCATAAACATGTGAGTTGTCTCAGATGAAATAACTATCACATAGTATTTAACCCATTCAGAACGGTTACACATTATTGTGTATCATTATTTTATGCTTTAACTATTGAAAAATAGCAGATATACAAGCTTGTAGATTTTGAAAAATCGTGGAAATTAGAATTTTGACCCGATTCTATAAGTGTCTTTTGAATCCTTCTAAGGTTTTTTGAAAAACCTATGTTTCTATGTCAGCAATCAGGCCAGCCATCGTCAAAGAAAAGGTCATTTTCACTTGAGAGACTACTGTATCAGTGGTTCTCAAACCTTTTCATGTGAAGGACCCCCAAAATGATATGTATTTGGCCACGGACCCCCATCTCAAAATATTTAGTTCCAGGGACCACCCAGAAGCAAAATTTTAGTTACAAATGTTCGCTTTAAAAATACATACAAGTCAAAGATTTGCACACATTTTCACAACTTTTTCAAAAATAGCAGATCTACAAGCTCACAGTGTGGCACTCGGTGCCACGCTGCGAGCTTCGATATCTGCTATTTTTCACTGGTTAAAACATTCAATAATTCTAGGCCTAAATGGGTTCTCTCCTCCTTCTTCCCCCATCATTCATTCATGATTGGGAGTTGACAGGGTGTAAATCTAAATTGTAATGATTGTTGTATCTCTGTTGTATCTCTGCTCTTCTTGTGTACTATACTATTCATACGACAAATAGTGAAAATAGCGAATCTACAAGCTGATCTACAGTACAATAGAAGATCTACAATAGCAGATCTGATACATTGTGACTCTCTTTAAGCTATGTGTGAAGCTTAAAGAGTGACCCCAAAATGCAAGTTATGAATTTGTGGAATAGGCTACATTAAAAATGTTGAACCTCCAAAGAGACAAGGCCTCACAGTCCCGGCCCCCTTTTGGGTTTAGGGGCGGCCGGCCCCAAGGGGGACCCAAACCCTCGGTTGGGAAACACTCTCTATAGATAACAATGATTTGAAGAAATCTTTAATCTGAACTTCCTTTATGCAAGTGTGTGGAGCATTCCCCCCCTTACTTAATTTTCTTTTTATATCAAAAACACCCTAACACAAGAAAGAATTTAATCAACTTACTCCAACTGTCCGTGGAGTTGAAATGGCTGGTAGTTGTCTTTCATCGACAGACACTGCATTCAGAGCACAGAGAACAACTTCCTGTTCAGAGATGAGGAGACAGAACTACAAAGACAGATGAAAGATGATGTAGATAGACAGATATACAGATCAAGAACTTGATAGATAGATACAGTTACAGATGGAGACAGAGATAAACAGAATGAAATAGATTAAGTTATCTTTGCAGAAGGTCTTTGTGAATCACTGTACTTTTATTTCCTCTGACACCAAAGTAACTTCATTTGTTTATTTTCTCAGTAATTGTCAGGCATTTTACAGTGATCGCAAGCATACAGTAAATACTTTAATTAATTCATTTGAGGAAGTCTCTCTCTCACACACAGACACATGCGCGTGCACACACACTCTCTCTCTCACACACACACACACACACACACACACACACACACACACACACACACACACACACACACACACACACACACACACACAAGCGCACACACCCACACACTCACTCTGACAGAGGTCACACACTCGCACAGACATCTATTGTGTGTGAAAGAGACAGGTGGGTTTCCTCACTAAACCAGAAGGAGGAGTTTCTCTGACAAAGTGTCAAACAGACAGACTGACAGACAGCACAGACAGACATGGATTTCATATCACTGTACACCTTATTATGTAAGTGTAAAATATAATTATAAATAGGCCTATATATTATATAATGTGTGTGCATGCATGTGTGCGCATGTGCTTACTGTACGTACATGTGAGTGTGTGAGTGTGTGTGCGTGCGTACATGTTGCTCGAGTGTGTACCTGCGTGCTTACGGTACGTAACTGTGTATACAAGTTAATGAATGCTTACAATAGTGCTGTCATTGGTTTGTCTTGGTGTGTGTGTGTGTGTGTGTGTGTGTGTGTGTGTGTGTGTGTGTGTGTGTGTGTGTGTGTGTGTGTGTGTGTGTGTGTGTGTGTGTGTGTGTGTGTGTGTGTGTGTGTGTGTGTGTGCGCGTGCGTGCGTGTGTGGCGCCTGTGCTTGCATGTACAGTAAAATCCTATGTAGGAATGGTACCAAACCTCATTGTGATGTTTCTCCTTTTAGTGTTGGATTCATTCATCCAAACATCTGAAGGTGCTTCACCCAGCAGTAAGTTTATATGCTTTCATTATTCACATCTTATTTAATACAGCAGTAGTTCTCAAAGTGGGGTCTGGGACCCCCAAGGGACCCTGAGGGAGTTCCGGCGGGGCCCCAGCGGGGGGAACTACATTGAACTTTACAGGTCTTATCTGTAACTCTTATGGGTCTGTAACTCTGAGAGTGTAGTCTATACTCTCAGAGTGGGGGTCCGTGGGCTTACTGTGTACCAAACTGAAAAGTGAAGTCATGTTTATCTGTAAATCCCTTACTTTAAGTAACACTTGTATCTCTAGGGATTGTTTCTATTGGGAAACTCTGTTTTAATGGTGTAATCAGCAGCACACATGGCAGGTGCACAAATACACACTCTTTCATATGTGCTGTTCATAATATTCTATGATGTGTGCATTAAAACATGAGATTATGAACATTGCTTCATAATCTCGTACTGTACCAGTAAATACAGGACCTGTACCACCTGTGTCACTGTCACTACCTAAATAAAACCCAGATGTCAGAGGATGTTATTAGTCACACGTTTTACTCACTTTATAGACTGACTATAATGTTCCTGTTCTCAAAATGCAGTTAAAGAAATCACCACAATAAGTCAGAAGGATTGTTTTGGGTTCATATCCAACACATATCAGATCCTACTGCTTTAGGAGGTTTTGATCCACATTCAGGCCAATACCGGACTTGTTGACCTGATAACAGGTCAGGGAATTATACTGTACGGTACATTCATGTTGCTTAATTTCCTTTCACTCTCAGGTTTAAGTTTATGCATGGAATGAATTTGGTGAAATGTATTAAAGTCCTGAAATGTACATCATTTTGCTTCTCTCTCTCTCTATCTCTATCTCTCTCTCTCTCTCTCTCTCTCTCTCTCTCTCTCTCTCTCTCTCTCTCTCTCTCTCTCTCTCTCTCTCTCTCTCTAGGTTCATCTATCCTGACTGTCAGTCCCAGCAGGTCCCAGTTCTTTCAGTACGAGCCAATCAGTTTCTTCTGCAATACGTCACAAGGAGACTCTACTGGATGGACAGTGATGAGGAATGCAAATGGAAAGACTAGACCGTGTGGTGACTGGGGGAAACCAGATGAGTCTTCTTGCAAACTCTCTGGTGCATACAAAGCAGACAGTGGAGTATATTGGTGTGAGTCTGAACAGAGAAACAGCAGTAATACTGTAAACATCGCCGTAACTCGTAAGTAATCATCAAAATGTGAGCCTTTCTATTTGATCTAATGTTTGTTAGTTTAATCAGATTGTTTGAGGCAGTGCATTAAAGGAAAATGTTTTATCAAAATGATTTTTAAAATTACATTTCACATGGAAAAATATGCACTTGTGTTCAGATGGTGATGTGATCCTGGACAGCCCTGTACTTCCTGTGATGGAGGGAAGTGATGTCACTCTGCGCTGCCGGTACCGAAATCAGAAACCATCAAACCTTCCAGCAGAGTTCTATAAAGATGGATCCCTCATCAGCAACACGTCAGAGAAAATGACCATCCACAGTGTTAACAGGTCTGATGCAAGATTCTACAAGTGTGTCATCCCAGGTCGAGGAGGGTCTCCAGAGAGCTGGGTGGACGTGAGAGGTGAGGCATACAATGACATTATGAGGTGTTCAGCAGGCACGTGCACACATATATCAAAAGGTGGCTTGAGCCCCTGCCCTTTTATCCATCTGTAAAAAGTACCCTCTCCAGACCATGAATGCATTTTCTACTATGGTGAAAGAAATACAAATTCCGTCCTTTCCTTGCCACACCTGAAGGCAGCATTCAGGAGAATTGCCTTGTCCAAACTCTCCTGAACTTGAATGCGGCATCTTATGTGGAATTGCCCTCTCTCTGTAGAAATCCATGCCGTACACCACATCTCCAGTATTTACTTAATTATGTTTATTTCAGTCTGGTATCAAGCACTGAAAATAGCCAACCTCCAAGCTCACAACGCGTCGCAGCGTGACACGTTGTGAGCTTGGAGGTCTGCTATTTTTGATATTTTCACCAAAAAACCCCATTAGTCAGGCCCTTGCCTCGCTCTCTAACATTCTGTGCATTTCCCAGGTGTTCAGTCTGGGATAATCAACTAGAGCTAACCATTAACAAAATATAGGCATATTACGTTACATGTCTTGAGTTGACAACAATGATGATCTCCACAAGTTAAACTCTTGAGATAAGAGTATTTTATTGCCAGTAAAATTATAAAGATTACATTTAATTATTTATTTGTCCTCCACAGATTTTCTTTTTTAATTAAACTCTCACACACCTTCACCTCCATGTTACTGATTTACTCTCTGCTGAGCACTATGAAACTGAAATTATTTAAATAATGAAAATGACAAATATATGAATAGCCCAAATAAAAGTATTTCTGATTTATCAACACAGGCCAATGTATACATTTATATTCTTTGTTATTATAAATTAATGGCAGTTTATTTATTATTCCATGATAATTGTTTTTATTATATTTCATGTATTTATTTTATTTTAGCATTTTTTATTGTCTTTGCCTTTTAGTGCAAATTTTAGAGAAAGGCTTTTCTGCCGTCGCTCCATCCAACCAACCAGGACATTCCTTCAATGACCCCTGGCCTCTCATCTACATTCTGATTGGAACATCCGTCTCCATCCTGTTTGTGTTCCTGCTGGCGCTGGCTAGCGTGCTCTGCTACAGGAAACACAAAGGTAATGTAGGACCATTGATGATAATACGATAATAACATACATTGAACATGTGAACTGAAGGCAGGTCCGGCAGGAGTAAAATAGCACGATTCACTGAATCAGTAGCCAACAATAAATTGTTAATGGTTAATCCATTAGGAGAGCTGTATTAGCAGTATGGCATGCCCTAAATGTTAGGGCCTAAAACATGAGATGGGCTTGAGATAAGTTGGAAGTTGTTAAGACCTCTTTATTGGTCTTTTTAATAAGCATGGACCACTGTGTGTTTAGCGCAGGACGGGACTGACACACAGACCAAAATGTAAGGTGACATTCCTTCCTTGTCCTAGTGTTCATGATTTCAAGCATTTTGTTAAAAACGGACCATGCCTGAAAATTTTGAAATCCAATCAGGATGGAATATGAAAAATCTGACATGACTATTAATAATAAATTATGGATCTCTAAATCCATAGAGAAAATAAGACAAAGAGACCAAAGGACGTATCTTAGATTGCTGTAATGAGGAGAGACAGACAAGGAAGACAAAGCAGTGGGCATATCATCCTAGTGGTATGCTCGATAATCTCTCCCCACCATAACGGCAGGTCAGAGGATTCTCTCTCTCCCAAAATGGAAGTTTAACATGTATATAAAGAGTACAGTTATGACAGTAAGAAGTCGTGGAACTTATTCATTTGTTCCCATATCATAACAAGGAAGTAGTAGGAACTCATTGATTCGTTCCTATATCATAACAAGGAAGTAACAGGAAGAAAGTGACACGTAGTGTTGGTAATTTTCCACCACTCGTGACTTATATCATAGTATCAAAACATGATTACCTTCAGGGCATTCAAAGTTATTATGACCTTTAATCAGTTTGCCTGAACCTACAGTATGCGACCAAAATGTGGTCTCTTATATACTGTACATTCAGTTCATATTATGCCTTTATATGGTCATATGAGACTCATACACCAATAACATAATTATGTATCATAATTTATCCTAACAATCTATCCTTTTAATTTTTGTATGAGGTTCATATGACCTCCATATTAAACATTTTATCAGGGTAATAATAATAATAATATTATGAAGACTTTAATAATATTTAGAAATTCAAATTTTCAAAAGAGAACTGTAATAAATCCTTAAAGTTAAAGAAACTTGACACCAAATAAAAATATTTCATCGTTTTTTTACAGATGAAATGAAGACAGAATTAAAATTGAATAAACAGATAAAAATAAAGAATGAAAAATGAAAACCTGTAATAAAAGATTACTTAAAAAAAGTCCATAAGTCCAGTGATCGGATGACGATGACGACGATGATGGTGATGATGACGGGGACGATGATGACGGTGGTGGGGCAGTGGAGAGACGGCGGTGAGGACATGCAGAAGCTGTGGGTTCTTCTGGGTCTTAGATTGCGTCTTCTTTCAGGTGTTTCCTACGGGGGACGAAACCTGGCCAGTTTACTGTTTCCAAAACAATTTAGTTCAGAACTTCAGGTAGCGTTTGTACTACATGGCTGTATTTCAACAGTGCAACAGAAACTCACCAACCAGGCACCATTTTACTGGTGCCGCTGCGGTGGATTGGCGTGCTGGTCTGGCCGGGCCTCAGGTCGTGGTTCGTCTGCACCCCATCAGTCAGGTGGTTTTCGATGATGACCCGATTCTCCTTCCCCACACTCTGCATTCCTCTCTCCGTCCAGTCTCAAGCCCATGTAAACAGAAATATTTCAAATTAAGTTTCAAATAAATCTTAAATCAATGAAAAACCAAATTAAATAAATGAAAACAAATCAAAATTAAAATATATTAAACCTTAAACTCCCCCCTTTTTTACAACAAGTTGTAAAAGTTAAATAAAATAATTTAAATTATTTAAATCAATGAAAAGGGCTTGAATTCATGCACTCAGTACAGTACAGTGGGCACAGGGGAGATAGGGACAGTTTGAAACTGTCTGTGATAAGTAATACGCCCTAGGTGCGAGAAAGGGACCTTGTGTCTAAAGGTTGTTATGGTAACCAGGGGACAGGAAGTTCCCTGAACAGAGGTTTATGGGTAATGAAGTTTTTCTAAAATGTATTCATAACAAGACAGGATAGGACATCAACAAAATACCATAGACAGAAAACAATCAGAATGTTGTTGAAAATGGAAGAGACAGAGACACTTGTTCCCAAAACAATTCTCTCACACACAGACCATCTGACCTTGAAGGCGGCAGATGTCTAACAGGCACACAGGCACACATACGCACACACCTCGACAGGCATGAATCACAGTCACATGCACGCTCACGCACACACTCACACAAGAGTGATGGAGAGGGAGTGGAACAGATAAGGGGTTAAAGCGACATTTACGCACACACAGGCGCATGCCCGCACTCACACATACAGTATTGGAACACACACACAAGTGCACGCACGCACGCACACGCACTTATGCTCACAGAGATGGGAGTCAGAGAGGGGGGGGTTTACTGAAGCAGCACCCACACGCAAATCTTCTGCTCGCACACACATACAGTACGGTAAATTCATTCTCACAGAAAAGTCATCAAATAAATGAAATTATAGTATAATACACAGCCAGAATCCTCTGGAGGATTTTAAAACTTAACGTTACAACATATTATATTAATTTAGGCTAGTTCCTGACTCCCCTGCCTGCATCGCGACTGCAGCGAGGGAGTGAGGGACAGATAAGAGTAAACGGGAATTATCGATACTGTAAACACAACCATAGTCCTATAGAAGGCTCTAAAATCTTAATGTTACAATAGTTTAAATGAATTTAGACATCAATAATTTGAGTTAGTTATTCTTAATCTTAAATCTTAACTTTAATTTCTCAGAGAACTTTTAAAACGTCTTAAAAGTACTTAATATTACAGAAGACAGAAATGGTCAGTAACATAGTTAAAGATAAACATATTGCTTCTCAATTTCCAATGGCTGGGCCAAGCCATGAAAGTGAGAGACCTAAATAAACACAGTATTTATCGGTACATAAACAGATAACAAATAATGACAAAACACTCCGCAAATTGATCTAACAGACACTGACTCGCGGAGGACAAAAACATCAAGCTGATTTAAAAAACGCACGCTTGGAACAATTAAACTATAACCAACAGGCAGACTAACAGCACACGCCCTAGGTTAAAGCCAAACAAAACAATAAGTTGAACAACAACTTGTGGAAGACGACGACCGTACCGAAAAAGTTAAAGTCTGAAAATCAGTATTGTCTCTGCCTCATCACAATGAGAGAGCGAGAGCACGAACCAGAAATAGTTAAAAATAGAATAGGGATTGTGTACACCTCCCTGAAACTTTGTAAGATGAAACAAAGAGTTACGACCATTCGGTATCTATAGATAAGGATTAATTTACGACGCGTGTCAAACCAAAACATTATTAGGAGCTATCGGACTCCTCCAACGGAGAGAGAACATAATTCACAAATCATATCAATTATCATTACATTAACATCGTTAATTCAAAATTCAAAGACACGACGCGTTACAGGGATTTAGTAAATATGTACTTATCTTAATCACTTAGGAATTTGCCGATGCGCAGAGATCCAGGAGGTGCAGCCGGGCGGTGGTGCATCGGTGGAAAATCCAGCCTTTCGTCACGGTCCGGTGCTGCTCCTGGATGTCTACGCGGTTCCACATTAATCCAAAACTCATAACACTGTTGTCAAATAAATTCCTTTGTCTGATAATACAGCAATGTAGAGAATTTTCCTGGCTGGGACTTTTAAAGCGTGTCGGAGCGATTTGACCAGCCCTGGTGAGAGAGGGACCGTACAGTACCGGTTCCTCAAGTCCCCCCCTGGCTGGTCAAACGCACCGCAGCTTGACCACTCGAGAAGGACCAATTAATAATAAATTATGGATCTCTAAATCCATAGAGAAAATAAGACAAAGAGACCAAAGGACGTATCTTAGATTGCTGTAATGAGGAGAGACAGACAAGGAAGACAAAGCAGTGGGCATATCATCCTAGTGGTATGCTCGATAATCTCTCCCCACCATAACGGCAGGTCAGAGGATTCTCTCTCTCCCAAAATGGAAGTTTAACATGTATATAAAGAGTACAGTTATGACAGTAAGAAGTCGTGGAACTTATTCATTTGTTCCCATATCATAACAAGGAAGTAGTAGGAACTCATTGATTCGTTCCTATATCATAACAAGGAAGTAACAGGAAGAAAGTGACACGTAGTGTTGGTAATTTTCCACCACTCGTGACTTATATCATAGTATCAAAACATGATTACCTTCAGGGCATTCAAAGTTATTATGACCTTTAATCAGTTTGCCTGAACCTACAGTATGCGACCAAAATGTGGTCTCTTATATACTGTACATTCAGTTCATATTATGCCTTTATATGGTCATATGAGACTCATACACCAATAACATAATTATGTATCATAATTTATCCTAACAACTATAGAGATAATGTTTACTGATTTGCGTGATGTTTGGACAAAATCTGTCTTAGTAATATATTTATATTTTTAAATATTACACAAAGAATGGAACAGGCCAATGAGAAAAATGTGGAGCCATCCGCCTGGCAGAGACAAAGAAATAATATAAAACAATGGCATCATGTTTTGTTACCTATAGAGGTTATAATCTACTGTTCTCTAGATCCAAGGCCCGGATCCAGAAAAGGTCTGCAATTAAATCATGTTTAACACTTAACTTCAGGTGTTTCAGTGTCTGTAACAACTGATGACCCGGCCCCTCAGGAGGGAGTCATATATGCTGAAGTAACATTGAAGACAAAGAAGAGGAGAGGTAGGAACGACATACAAGAATTCACAAGCTATACTGTAAGCCATGTAAGCAAGCTATACCTCAGATAAATTTAACTATAGCCAATTAAGCCACAAGTTACAGGTAAAAAAATGGCTTGTGACGCTGAAGCTTTATAAGTGACCCAAATAAATTGATAGACAAAATATTATTGTTTATATTGAATAAATTAGCTAAGCCTTTGTTGGTTGGTTATAGGATGACTACGGTGCTGTACATGGCGAGCAGTTGTAATTATTGTAGCTTACTTAATGTACTTTACATACTTCAAAGACAACAAAAAGGGTGCAATATATTATATACACAAGTAGCCTACTAAAAGACAAGACACACCACCTCCAAACACAAATGTCAATGGTAAAAAAAAACTTCCAAACAATCATATAATATTTACAGAATGTATATGAGTATGGAATGAGCGATGTCATTCCTTGTCTCCTTTTCTCCTGTTTTTAAACAAATCGTGTTACTAATTATATTACGGTCTGTTTTGTCACTGTTTTTTGATTCAGAGAGACCCAGTCCTGGAGCAGATTCAGCTCATTCAACAGGTGAGAAACCAGGACAAGTTGTATTGAACACGTATTAGACCAGAGATATAGAACAGACAGACAAACAGATTGATTGATTGATTGATTGATTGATTGTATCTGAAGTTGAAACCAGCTACGTTTGTAGCTACTACTTTTATGTAGCAGCTACAAACGTCGGCTGTATCTTTGTATCTTCACGCCGCTGGCTTCCACTGAAAAAGAGTGATATAGCCCTCCTGTATCTTTGCAGCTTCCAGTGTGACCGCTTATAGACCTTTTTCTAGAGCGCCACAGTGTAGCTGCGGTGTCGCTGTGCGAAGCGGTGCCGCGGCTATGGTTGCCGCTCTGAGAAATGGGTCTATGCAGGTTGATGCCGTTTGTTTTCTCACAGTATCTTTAAATACCATTCTGTGCTGTGTGATGTGTTCTGTCATGATACAGTTAGGTTAGCTCCACTGAGAACAGCCCCCACAAAGAAACCACACATACAAGAGAGAGTTTTACAGGGCCTCCTACAAGCCCCCTATAGCCACGAGGAAATGTTCTGTGCTGTATACTCACCAACATTAATGAATAGGTCTAATACCTAATATACAGGCCACATTGTGGCTTTGTTCATTTCTTTCTTTCTTCTGTTGTCTTCATTTGTTTGTGTGTTTTCATGTGTTTCTTAGTTTGGCATCTTATTTGCGTGTTTCACTGTATTTGTTTGCTTGTTTGTGCCTCATTTGTCTACATTTGTGTTTATTTATATTTGTTCTTCTTTCTTCGTACCATAATTGCAGGTGGCGTGGTCACTGGACAACATGCAGACACGGTCTACAGCCTGGCAGGTCATTGGACTGGTCCACAAACAGACACGGTCTACAGCCTACCACGTCATTGCACTGGTCCTCAAACAGACCAAGTCTACAGCCTACCTGTAGCAGGTCATACCACCTCTCCACACACAGTCTACAGCCTGGCAGGTCAGTTCAGCGGAACACACACACAGACAAAGTCTGAAGCCTGACCGTTCAGTTCACGCTTTCACACACAAACACAGACTATAGCGTTAAAGGAGTAGACAAGTTACAGACCATGGAAAGTTTGCTTGCTACACTAAAGCAATGTGACCCAAATAAATTGATAAAATATATGTTCATTATGTTAAACAAAATGGTGCTGAGCTAAGCTGAACTTGTTGATAGGTCAGGATGACTGCACTGTACGCTACAGTAGTTAGCAGTCGTAATTTGAAGTCTACTTATGTACTGTACACATTTTAAAGACAAAAAGGGTGCAATATAACACTACCCCAAATGACTTATTTTCTACCAGTTATACACCCCATGAAGACTTGAATTCATGGAGATGTTTTTGGTTTTTGTTGCATTCCTAAGTCAATCATTTGATTTGGATTGCTGGTCAGCAGGAGACTCAATTGAGCCTTCTACGCAGTTTGCATGCATGTTTGCATGTTTTATGGTTTTATAATTTAGTTTTGTTGACCACTATTTCAAAAGCAGGTCCTGCTTAGCAACACATAGAAGAAATTAACAAACATAGCCTACTGTCTCACATGTCACACATGAGTGAGACTAAATGATTTTGTTTTTGCGGCAGTTTTTAAAATAACCGCTTCTGTGATCTGTGTGTTCTGTGTTACAGGACGCTGAGAGGGGAAACACTTGGACAAAACAGGAAGGAAGACTGGGATACCATACAGTCACGTTTCACTTTTTTTTTTTTTATGCACTTACAGTAACAGCACAATGCTTTCCACGCCCCGATGATTTCAGATATTAGCTTTAGTTAGTGGGATGGGAAAGGGACTCAAACATTAAACAAAGGGGAATAGGAATCCCAATCTATAATGAGATTCTAGAATGTCGTTCTAAATTCTAGCATTCTGTTGTCTTTACCTGCAAAGTCAGAACGAGCCCAGGTTTACTAGAACGTTCTGAAGAGACATTGTAAGACAGTGTGGTTACCAGTATTTGCAGCATAGAAGGTAGTTTTGCCCTGAGTGAAGTACAGTTTGAAACAGTTTGAAGTACTTGCTCCACATGTCTTCGTCTTCTGTTGATGTGTCATATAGTGTGACGTACAGTGCAAAGACACACACCTAATATAGTACATGAAACGTACACATAAACAATACCTTTTAGACAATTAATTTACTTTTATTACAGTCCCCCGGTTTTGCTCGTAACAAACCGCTTAAAATCAGTGGGAGAACCAGTATCAAACAAAGCAAACAATAATTCATCTGTTGATACTGTAGCTGGATGTTGGCCGTGCAGCCCGGTGTCTTCTTTGCCTACCTGTTCGTCACTCACATTAGAGATGTGGTGCAAGTCAAGTCCTCATGGGTAGGCTGCATAAAGGTGGGGTTTGGTGGAGGTGTATATTGTTCATGTTTAGCACGGTGCATGGGAGCCGATAGCGTCTCTTCAGCCACTCAGGTCGTGGTTTAACCACCGCGGTGGTCACATTCATGCGTCAAAGACCTGTGTCTTTTTGTGACCCTGATGTTTATGGGAAGTGGTTCGTGTGTGCGTCTACCTCTCGGAAACGCAGACGTATTTTTGTTTCTTGTCTGTTACGTTCTTTCCAGTACATGTACTGTACGTCTGGTGGCTTCTTACTGTGTGGTTATGGTATGAACTGTTGCACTATTATAAAGGCCTTGGGTAGTTCTATTCGCTTTTGGAACACATTTTTAACCACCTCAAGCCTGTTTCATATGTGTGTCGCACAGCGAAAAGAGCTGATCTACACGCTAACAATGCAACACGTTGTAGATCGGACAGAGTCTCATATACGTCAGATGGAGAAATAGAGAGTGAGAGTCAGATAACATAGAGAGTGCTTGGCTCCATCATCAGACAGCTTGAAACAGTGTCAGACAACGTTGATTGTACGTTCGTCTCAATCAAAATAGAGTATAATATAAATTTCCTTCTGTTAAAGTGACTTTTCCAACCAACCTTTGTACTTTCGACTCAACTACATTAAAGGGACTCTTTGGACCCAAATTTTGGTCCCCAGAGGGTTCCTCCTATTTGAAACAGGGCTTAGTAAGTGGTTAATTCATAATACCACTGACTGACTTAGCCATTTACTATAAGCTTTATTTTAAAATAAAGTGAAATAAAGTCACAATGTGTCTGCGACAAGTAAACCTGCTCTTTTCAGTATTTGTGAAATTGTTTGAAAATGTCTGATTTCACTATTTCAGAAAACAATGTTCTAAATGTCAATACAGTGATGCATTGATAGGCCTATTAAAAAGAAAATGTACTTTGCAATGTGTCCTTTTGAATACTTGAGTAATTACTTGAGTGTCACTTTCATTTTTCTTCTAACCTTCATGTTCCTTTCATGCAGAGAGTCTCTCAAGTAACGTACAGTTACAGTAGGCTACATGAAATCACACCTTGGTTTACCAGTGCTGTGTGGTTGTCACCTCTGTCACCCCACAAAGCCAAGCGCCCACGGGCAAGAAGGTGACTCCGTCTGGTGTTTGGAGAATGTTCCTGAGGAGAGAATAGGAGGTTTCAGACTAAAGGCAGAGTACAGTTTTGATGAATTGATTGAAGACTTTATTAGAGTTTGCATAGGAAAAGGTACTGTTTCATAACCGTACAGTGAAAAGGGGTGGCATATTAGCTGAATGGTTAGGGAGCCCGCCTGGGGAACCAGAGCCCCTGGTTGTCCCTGGTTCGATTCCTGGCCAGGTTAGCAATGTGGATGTGTGTCCCTGAGCAAGGCTCGATTAACCCCAAATTGCTCACGTGCAGCGAATCAGCTGGGTTGGGCTGAAAATACTTAATTTCCCCCTCGGGATAAAGTAGGTAATTACTATTAGTGCCTCTGTAAACTCTATAATATCTTACTAAAGTAAATGATCTGTACATTGAAACTATACAAACTATAGGATGCCGCGGCATAGCTCAGGGGTAGGGAAACCGTCATTAGAGCACAAAGGGTTCCCAGTTTGAATCTGGGCTCCCTCTGAGTTAATGTCGAAGAGTCCTTGAGCAAGACTCTGAACCCCTAATTGCTCCCGGTGAGCAGGTTGGTGCCTTGCATGGTTTCCTCTGCCACCGGTGTATGAATGTGTGTGTGAATGGGTGAATGTAATGCACAATCTATGTAAAGCGCCTTGGATAAAAGCGCTATAAATGCACCATTTACCAATTAGGTCAACACATAAACCTGGCATCTGTCTACATGACATGCTTGTAGCAGTACACTGAATGTGTGAAAACATGTTCAGTTCAAGTGTTTGGAAGAGTCGTTTATTTAATTTGTCATTTTTAACAATAACATTGAAACGTTTACACTGGTATAATATCCATACTGCGGATGGGGGTAAATTAGTAGCCTACAGTTACTGAATGGGTCTAATGCTGCTGGCCCTGCTGTGCATGCATGGATCAGCCCAGTGTATTTCTGTTGAGGATCACAGTCAGAGTTCAAACGCTACAGAATGCAGAAACTGGCAGCTTCTGAAAGTAGGACGACGGAAGATGTCTGGGGCTTCTTGTCGTCTCGTATATAGGCTACCCACCCCACAGTGAGTCAAACCGTGAACATCACCTTCAAACAAAAACAACCATAACATACTTTTCTCTACTGTGGGCACGATTCACATGCAGTTCACAGGTCACGTTTAACCCATTATGACCTGTGGCTGATTCTACAAATGCCTCCTAAACCAGTAATTCTCAAACCTTTTCGTGCCCGTGACCTCCAGAAGAGAAGATTTGTGTTTAAAATGATTTCCAAGTTATTCAAACACTTTCAATATTTTTCAAAATTGTTCAGAAATAGCAGATGTAGGTCTGCATCTTTTTCTGGGCTGGGGGATCTCCTACATTACCCATGATGCATTGTATAGCAGGCCATGTCAGTTCAACATAATTTTATTCTGTTTTTTATTTTTATTTCAACTGCCAAATGCAGTTATTACCATAGAAATGAATGAGAAATAATCATTTTAGAGTTCATATAAAAGCAATAGACGTTAAGTGAAATGACCCTCGGCAATTTGAGATGTAAGTTTATGAGAGAGCAGGAAATAGAACTAGATCTAGTTTTCAATTTCAAACCACTGACAAATCATTTGATACATTTTCAACTATAACCAAATACTGTAGGCTATATAATATAAAATAGACAGCATTTGATCTACGGTGTCCCCTTGGCCTTAGATCTGTGGCCTGCTAGATCTGAGTGACTTACTTGGGTTAATTTAATGAGAGCCTCATGAGTAGGGAATCCTAGACATCTGGGTGAGGTGATTGCTCACCCTATATAATGGGGCTGCTCTCCATTTGTTTGGTTTGGCTGCTTTGAGTTGTGTTTGAGCTTTTGCACACTTTCATTCATACTCTTGCATTAGAGTTCTCAAATTCTGCCTGAACCTGACGTTTAGTGTAGGGTAGGGCATAAAGCTAATTAGTCAGGCCAGTCTAAATGAAAAAAGATTGTATTATTATTTATATTACCTTTACTCTGTGATTGAGTTCTCAAATTATTCCCAAACACGACTCCACCTGACCCAATGTATTTGGGCAGGGTTTCTTTTTTTTTTTTTTTTACATGTTTTTGTCAGCTCAGCAGGCCTACCCCTCACCAGCACAACACAGATCCATCCATATACTGACAAAATTGTCCTTCTCTCTTCCTGTTTTCAGTCGTAGGTTTCAACCACTTATTTCCTGTTAATTCGGTTTTCTTTGGCTTTCAGATTTGAAGTTCACTCGGGCAAAGGTGAAAGAATAATGAAGCTAGCTGCTCAGAGACAGGGTTGAGCTGCTAGTTAGCTGGCAACTTCTTTTTCATTGCCGTATTGTCTGTCTGTCTCTGTATGAATAGTGCTCTCTATAAAATGTGGTTATGCAGCTATGAAGGGGTCTATCTCTCTCTCTCTCTATGATACGTGCTCTATATACCGGTAAAGTGTTGTTATGAAGGGAAAGTCAACGTAGCTTGACATTCAAGGCAAGCGCTCTGTGTGGTTTGACCTCTTTGAAGAAGAGCTTCTGCTGTCCTTGTAAAAATGCAACATCAGAAAAAGAAGAAAAGAAAACGACTTTGATAGATGTGAGTCATGTGACAGTAGCAATGTATTAAACGCCCCACTGCTGCGTACACGTGTAGATAGAAAAGACTAGACTAGACTAGATCACTTTATTTGTCACATCACATTTGTAGGAATAAAACAGTGTGCGTTCCATGGTTTTGAAGTATTCCATGAGATGAGAAATTAGGATAGAGGACGAGGTGGAATGAGACCCTTATTAGAGCACAGGGAAAGAGACAGAAATCTGTTTAAATAAAACAAATGAAGATACACACACTACAGTGACAGTGAAAGTATATGTTAGAATAGAATTCAACCCTTGGACTTTTCTTTCTTATAATGTCCATGTTCTGTAATGGTACTTGCACGCTGCATTATGTTGAATATATGTGTGACAAAAGTGTGACAGAATATTTTATCCCAATATGGTCTGGTAGTTAGAGCATGTTACCTTTGTAGTAAGGTAAAGTTAGCAGAGTGTTAGACCAATCTTGGAACTAAATCTAAATCAATAGCTTTCTTTACAAATGTGTTCATAAAGGTGTCTACTATCACCTCTGAACTTTCTCAATCGCAACTCCCTTCGGAAACGTTGTTGGAGCCAATCAAAGTTGGGGGTATCGGGATACCTGGGATTAAAGGGGATACAATAAAAAAAATGGCCAATATGAGCATATGGGGTGTGTAATTATGGTATTTTTGGGCTGCTGAATCAATTCCAACCATTAGTTGTCAGTAAGAATGACTCCTTGGCCATAAAATAGGCCTAATTGGCTAGGGCTTAGCCAATCATGTCATTCGAGTTCACTTGTGTCCTGTTAGTCCCTATGTTTTAAACCCTTTTGAGTGTTCCATGTCAGATTGTATCAAGTTATCCTGTGTCTCATGATGTGCACTTACCCGCCTGATCTTGAATAGTTTTCCTGAATTCAAACCCTACTCCAACCATTTTTATATTGCCAATATCATATGTCTCGTGGCCTATTTTATGGCCAAGGAGTCATTTTTACTGATAACTAATGGTTGGAATGGATTCAGCAGCCCCAAAATACCCTAATTAGACACCTCATACGCTCATATTGGCCATTTCTTATGTTTCCCCCTTTAATCCCAGGCCCTCGGGATACCCCCAACTTTGATTGGCTCCCACAAAGTTTCCGAAGGGAGTTGTGTTTGAGAAAGTTCAGAGGTGATAGTAGACACCTTTATGAACACATTTGTGAAGAAAGCTATTGATTTAGATTTAGTTCCCAGATTGGTCTAACACTCAGCTAACTTTCCCTTAGTGGTTTAATTTTGACTCCCTGCTCCTCTATTGAGATCCTGCTGAGTCTATGTGAGACGTGACCTTTGACACTATACTGTTTCAGTAAGCAGGAAAAGTTACATGCAGCTTTAATTCAAGAGATGTTATATCCATAGTCCTGATTGAACCAGCTGCAGTACTGTCTCCTCTGTGCGAAACACAGGTGAGTTGATAATGTACAGTCCAACTGCATTGAAGGGAATCAATGCCTATTATTATTAGGATGTGTCATTGCATATTATGTTAGCAGCAGCACCAACTGATGCAGGCTCATGCAGCATGCTTTGTGCTGTTCTAATTGCTGTAGCTGCATTAAAGTTGTCCACTAGATGGTAGTATTGTAAAACGTTTAGGTAAATGTAGGCCTATCTATACTATAATTTTGCGAATGTCTGAGTGAGTCTGTCTGTCTGTCACAGCGTTTCTCCTCAGTGGCTGGAGCAATTGATCTGAAATTGCATCACCATTAGCATATGAACAGACCTGACATAACTGTGAAGCCCGTTTTGTCACTTTCACAAATCATGCATTTTTATGGTGTAACTAGCCTACTATCTATTCTGCATCTAGCATGAGGCATATCTATTCTGCATCTAGCATAGGGCAACATGTTTAACCAGCTCTGTGTGTGTGTGTGTGTGTGTGTGTGTGTGTGTGTGTGTGTGTGTGTGTGTGTGTGTGTGTGTGTGTGTGTGTGTGTGTGTGTGTGTGTGTGTGTGTGTGTGTGTGGGCGGGGGGGGGGTGTTGGCTGGCCCTCTTTCAGATGTTGTCATTTCTTACATTGATGCTCCTACATATTATCATGCAAGCACCAGAAAGTTACTTTCCATCCCTCATATACTGTGTGCACAGTGCACACCCCATAACCCACACACTGCACATCATTTCGGAGCTCATATCTTTGAACGGGTAAGGACTAGTGTTCTTAATTTGAAATGAGATGAGAGAGAATGGCTTACACACATTGTTTGAGAAATGATGTTGTGTAATTGAGTTGAGTTTGTACAATTAATATGCAAAAAGTACCCATTGTTAAGCCTAGTATTCATAACTGTTATCTACTGTGCAGAATGCGTATAGGCCTATTTTGGATTGTTTGGCTTTCTTTAATCCATTAAATGTGTTTATTCATAGCATGTTTCTGTCTTCTATTGTTGCCTAGATTCATAGAAGGCTTTTATAAATGAAAATCTAGCTCCCAAACTCACTTCTTGTCACTCACAGTCACATCTTGTCAACTGGCGTATTAAACACCAATATGATGGTGAGAGTTCGCTCATTTTGATTCATTGCAAGTTAATGCAGGTGTTGCTAATTTATTGATTGCAGCTGAGCTTGCAGTAGGCCTAGGTCAGACGGCTCCATGCTGTAGCTGGCTGCCACTATAGTAGAGAAGCCTATCAATTTTTGTAATTTTGGAATGATAATTTTTGTAGACATGTATATCTTCATTCTTGGGGTTCTCACAATGCCAAAAAAACATGTCTTCAATTTTTCTTTTTGGGTTTATGTGTAATTAGCATAATTAGCCAATTAATTGCCAAAAACAGTAAATGGCAATAACTTTGCTTCTGTGTAACTTATAAAGGTGATCTAAGAGTCTAAGTCCATGTTTGTGAGTTCCAGAAACTCATCTGTTACCATTGTGAAGTCATACAACCTTTCCTAATTAGCATAATTAGCATAAATTACGTAAAAACGAGGTGAAAATAAGCAAATTGCTGCATTTCTTTGTTTTAGTCAACTTTGAAAGCTTCTCACTGACTCTAAGATGTATGTTTACAAGTCCAGGAATTATTATTATCCTATAAATGAATCATGCAACCTTTTGTCTGTGTAATAATTATGTAATAATCACACCGAAACCAGAAATAGCTATATTTCTTTATATATCCCTCATATAAATTAAAGAACAATATGAGAAATGGTCACAGAATTATCAGATCGTTTATACTAATATGTACAGAAAGTTCTGTAAACACATTTAAATAGAAGGGTCTCCATCTTCGTCGTCGTCATCGTCAATCCCCAACAGTTGCGCCTTGCTTACATTACAACACACCTCTTCATCTGCCCCACACATGCACATCTCAGAGCAGTTCAAATTTTGAGATCGACAAGAACAATTTGACATGCACTGGGATTTCTTGCAGCCACATTTGATCAGTTGAGTAATGGTGGCTGGAGCTGGGGGATCCCGTGTTGTGACTGGCACCAGATGATCTCCCTCAGCCTCCCATCCATATTCAGTTGCTGGTGGCATCTGTGGGTTAGGTACGTACGTGGTCCTGATACCATACCATTGCCTGGTAATGGGCACGGGCAATGGCTTGATGTAATGCTCCTTGTGTAGGTGGAAGCTTCTCTGCTTCTAATTGTTTCTTTGTGAATAACCTCCACCTGAGTTCACCAACATCCACAAGATTTGTACCGGGCTCGTACAGCTGGCAAACAAATGCTTAAATCTTTTTTTTCTGTGTCAGAACTGAGCTTTTTTGAAGTACCTAGAGTAGCAAATGCAGATACCACCTCCACAGGACACCGGTTTAGGGCTTGCCAACAGGTTAACTTTCCCTTTCCAGCAAAATGGCCTGTCTGGTCAGCTCCAGTGAAGGCATGGAACCCTGGTAAGGCTGAAGTCCTCGTTTCACCCAGTGCCTGCACTACTGGCTCCAGTGAGATGATACGTTTTTTGTTTCCCACACCGGTGATGAAATAGGTATCCTTGCACAGCTGATTGTACTGTCGGATTACAAGAACAAAGACATCAGTGTCCGGGGACTCAATGTAGAGCTGTGTTGCCCTCTTCAGACAGCAGGCTGTGCAGGATTATCCTTGTGTCAGCCTCTTCCTGTGAGCTGTGGAGATGTTTTACATCGATATAGTGGACATAGTATAGTGGATATAGTGGACATCTTGCCTTGACGTGATTATGAAAACGTTAGGTTTCCCCTGGAAGTGTAGGAGGGCTTTCTTTGCAAGATAGACAGTCAGCTCATCTTTGGTGTGGATACCTGACAAGAACTGTTTTTCAGACACCTTCCCTATCGGTGTGTTGTCTTCCACATGATAAGTGGTAGGGGGCTTGCCACCCTGGCGTCGCTTACGCGTGGCCTCCTTCAGTGAAGATGCAATATCATAGCGGTCAAATACTACATGGGTCTCACTATGTTCTTTGGTCTTCCTGTCCAGTATGGCTATGAAGTGGTCAGCCCACTGGGAACATATCTTGATCCATGATGGCTTTCCCATTGCCTGTACCAATGCCATTCCATCTATGACAGTTACACTCTTAGATGGCAGGGGACAACTGTCAGTGGCAGCACTCTGTGGTTGCTGATCATCAACAACGTCACCAATCCTCTTCTCATTCTGCAGCTCCTCGAGAATGGTCATGAGTTTGCTCTTGTCTGTGCAGGGCCGAAGCTCACCAGTCACTGTGAAGAGAGCATGTGGTTTGGCAGTGAACTCGTGCTGGCCAATGGCTTCTTTGAGGTTGATCTCTGACCGTGATCGAGCAACAATCAGCATTCAAGCAAACAATGACCTGTCATCCTTCAATTCCACCACCTGGTCAGCGAGCTTGTGTTTCACAACTTTTCCTGCACTCTTCCACATCTTCAGTTGAACCTTTTTCATTCTGGCCCAGACACTGGCTTCATTTTTGTTATTGCGTGCTTTCACAAAAGCAACATAGTTCTGCTGGCCAATTTCGTCTTGGCTGCATACATCTTTCTCCACATGGGGTGGCATCACAACTTTTGTGATGATATTGGGTAGGTCTTTGCCATCATATGTTAGAGGATTCAAAGATGACTTGATCACATGCTTCAATCGAAGTACATTCTTTTCCTGCCTTGTCCAGACAGCAATGGAAAGCAAAGTCATGGTGCTCCTTTTGTGTAGCTGTTTGTGTGCCAGCCATCTGGCATGCTTCTTCAGCAAGTCTACTCAGCTCTGGTGCTGTCAAGAAGAACCTTTCCCTAGCACTAGCATTCTGAGTAATGCCCACAAGGCCTCCAGTGACCTTCATGATGCGAGTGATGAGCTCAAGGGCATGATCCACCCCAATGGCGCAGAATGGTATCTGATTTTTATTGACAGTGAACTGCCCATCCATAGATTCTTGGTATATCTCTGGATCTGTGGTCTGCAGGGCCTTCATTTCTGCTAGGTAGACTGGAACCAACCGGGCATACTTCTGCTTGTCATGAGCAAAGAAGTATTTGCATAGCTCATCCAGGGAAGAAAGATGAAGTTCCCAGAGGCCATCACGGGTAGCACGCATGAAAGTGTATATCAGTAACACCATTTCAATAACTATGATTAGCTTTATCAGCTGTGATCCCTCACAGCTGAAGCACAGTTGCTTGACTCATTATGACAAGAATTAATCTATGGATACTAACAGAAAAAGAAACAGGTAATTTCCTACTTTCAGACTAATTAATAAATCATGTATGCAGATCGTACTAATGACAAAAGGTTGCATGATTTACTTACATCAGGATAGGAATTTCTGGACATGTAAACATACTCAATTAGTCAATAAGAGTCTCAGATTATCTCTCCAAAGTCAGCTAAATGTGAAAAATGAAGCGATTTCCTGATTTTCAACTCGTTTTTGTATAATTTAAGCTGATTATGCTAATTATGAAAGGTTGTATGACTTCACAATGGTAACATATGAATTTCTGGACCTCACAAACATGGACTTAGACTCTTAGATCACCTTTATAAGTTACCTAGTGCTAATTACACATGCTAAACCCAAAAAGAAAAATTGAAGACATGTTTTTTTGGCATTGTGAGAACCCCAAGAATGAAGATATACATGTCTCCAACAATTATCATTCCAAAATTACAACCAGCAGAATCACTTGATTGGCTCCCCCACTACTACCCTGCAGTCTAGCATGATGTGGTTACACGTTGTCCTGGTGCTGGTGATAAGGAGCAGCTGCTTCACATTTGTGACAGGTAATGTCAAGCAAGTTATTTGTCAGGAACAGGGTTCAGCCTATCGTGATTTAGTTGGGAGGGCGAACCTAGATCGAGTGACGACGCCCATAGTCTTCATCAGGGGGCTCGAACATTCTCATAACATTGATGGTGTATTTCAGACCTCAAGGTTTGGATGTTCCTTTTTGGTAGTTTTTCTTAGTTTTTTGTTAATATTAGCCTACGATTATTGTAACTTGTACAAATATAGCAGTAGCCAAAGACAGCATGTCTGTAATTTATGATGGAGAGATAGGCCTAATGATTAACCGTGTTAAAAAGCGAGAGAGAAAAAGAAATTATGTGTCATTCTGTAAATAGGCCTAATGTTTCTCAGCTCTCAGCATTCTTGATAATCTTAGTTACCCCCCCCCCCCCCCCCCCCCCCACACACACACACACACACACACACACACACACACACACACACACACACACACACACACACACACACACACACACACACACACACTTTGATAAGTATTTTGAGTTGTAGGAGTTGTGGCATTACATTTAGTTTGACTCAATTCACCAGATGAATATTGTGAAAATAGCAGATTAGATACCAGCTCACAATGCCTTGGAACGGAAGGCATTGTGAGCTTGTAGATCGGCTATTTTTCAATCCTCTTTCTTATTATTTGACAATGTGGCCAATGTTTTTTCCAGTAAAAGGGTTACCCTAACCCCAACCCTTAAATTGTCTCTTCACTGTCATCTGAGGACCCCCCCAAATAAAATAAAAATAATAATACATAAAATCAAAGAATGTGATCACGTGGGGACCCCCCTAGGGTCCCGACCCACAGGTTGAGAACCACTGCTTTAAACCATTTCATTTTATTTTAAGGAGACCCTCAGGTGATCGGGTCGTCTGAGGCTTTGATGGCCAAGGTGGGGGATGACGACGTGATCCTTCCTTGCCACATCAAACCATCCGTCAACACGGCCAAGATGACGGTGGAGTGGTCCAGACCCGACCTGAAGCCGGCTTACGTGCACATGCTCCAAGATGGACACGAGGTTTCCCACTCTCATCTGAACCCGCTGTACCAACAGAGAACGTCCCTGTTTGCAGAAGAGCTTCCTCACGGTAACATCTCACTGAAGCTGTCCGGGGTGCAGCTCTCAGACGAGGGGACGTTCAGGTGTTTCGTTCCAGACCTGCACAGCAGCAGTATGATCCAGCTCCTTGTTGGTAAGATTTAGTGGTAAAAAAACAGACTAAATCTCTTTTATTAGTATGGTTGCTATAGGCAATGTGAACCTGCTTTTTGTAAACCTTTGCACAAACATAAAAGTTATGCTTTTGGTCATGCTTCACGTACTGTAGTCTCTGTTGTTATGCTTCACATGACATCACAATATACAGGCCTAATATATGGTAAGACAGAATTCATTTCCCAGCGGATTCCTCCCGGCTCACGTCAGTCCAACCCTACTTGCAATTTCCCAGAATTGCATCTTTCTAGTTACGTTTATTTTCTTAGGAATGCGACCTCAAAATATTATTGAGCTCAAGTCTCCATGGTGTGAGTAATCATAGAAAAAAAGTAATTTCTTTTAAGCTTAATTTCTTCACTAATTTGAACGGCTGTTGAACCACTAGGGAACCCTGTTTTTAAATACTTATCTCTTGAAGGACAGACATTTATTTGCTTTTTTGTTTCTACAGGTGCTGTGTCTCAGCCAGTGATCTCATTTGGACCAAAAGACGACGCCTTGACGTGTGATTCCGGGTGCTGGTATCCAGAGCCTGAGGTGTCTTGGCTCAGTTGGCTGGACAGTGGGGGAAAGCTCCTCCCTGCTGATCCCTCAGTGACAGTCAGAGCTTCCAGCCACTGCTACACTGTCCAGAGGAACCTGACACTGAGGGGAGCAGGGGACGTGACCTGCAGAGTTCACCTGCCACACATCAACCACACTGTGGTTGAGATTCACCGTGTCTCAGGTGATCAATGTTTCCATCACTCTTTAACACATTCAGGAACCTCTATAAAACACAACACCTACATCAAAATGTTAGACTGTATACATTCTACATATACATTATATCAGGGGTTTTCAAAGTGGGTGACAACCTTCACATTTGTGACAGGTAATGTCAAGCTATTTGTCAGGAACAAATATAGCAGTAGCCTAAGACACCTTGTCTGTCATTTATGATGGAGAGATAGGCCTAATGATTAACGGTGTTTAAAAAAAGAAATAAAAGAGAGAGAGAGAGAGAGAGAGAAAGAGAAAGAAATGATGTGTCATTCTGTAAATAGGCGTATATATCTCTCAGCTCTCAGCATTCTTGATAATCTTCTTAATGTGTGTGTGTGTGTGTGTGTGTGTGTGTGTGTGTGTGTGTGTGTGTGTGTGTGTGTGTGTGTGTGTGTGTGTGTGTGTGTGTGTGTGTGTGCATAGGCGATTTTAAGGGGTGTCCTTGGGTGCACTTGCACCCCCTGGCCACCAGGCAGCCATTTTTATTATTATTATTATTTTTTTGTAATGTAACTTTATTTTATAATTATTAAATAAAACAGTGATCGTGATTTGTAAAATGTGCGCAAAAAGAGAGGTGGAGGGGCAAGTATTTCAGCTTGCTTGCTTGCAATGTAAGACCTACTTAGCCTATTTATTTTGAATCAGCTTGCTTGGCGGTGGCACTCGGCAGGCACTGTGGGTGGGCTGTGAGATTAACACCGGCTGTGTGACTCTGATATGATGACCAGTGGTGTGATATGGATTTTAGAAGTGTGGGTCCTCTAAATTCATGACGTCTTGCACGCAAGCTGTTTTTATTGATAAAGGGTTGATAAGCAAAATAAGTGCCCACGGCATCTCTACTTTGGGACAACTAAAAACGTATTTACGGACAACCATGACTGATAAAAGAGTGTCAGATATAGGCATTTTACAGATTGAGAAAGTACACGAAATTAAAGTGCAGAAAATAATTGATTGGTATGCAAGTGCCAAAAACCGGAGGCTGCAGTTCATTGTGTAATAAGGATTTGTCTACTATTATTTGTTTTTGTGAAATGCTTATTTGACACTGTAAATGACTGCTTGATTGCTTGATGAATGATGATTAACTTGATGTTTGGCTTTATGTCCTGGCTGTGCTGCCTCTGTCTGCAAAATAAGTAAATAAATCCTATAGACATATGCTCATGGTGTCTAGAAAAAGAAGCAACTGTTTTACACTTTTTTTGTTTATATTGTGTTACGTGTAAAAAATAAATAGCAGAAACCCGTTAAAACAACATTACAAAACCGCTATATCTCGCTTTCCTTACAACATAATCACTAAAATATGCTATAAATATAAGGTGCTGGGAGTGAAAATTAGGATCCGAGGGGTGCCTCGGATGAAAAAAATATATATAGGGGTGCCCCGAGCCAAAAAAGTTTGGGAACCCTTGCATTATATACATACTACGACTGAAGAAAAAATGTGCAGTTGTTTGCTTGTAGATCTGTTCTTTGAGGTTCCCTGCTTATTTGGTATTTCACCCTTTCTGTTTTCACCTTTTAGTTTAGTAGTGTGTTATGATTTGTGTTATAGTTGCTTTGGTCTCTGGGAAGGCATCAGTGTCATTCGGGTGCACCCCTGGACCTATGTTGTTCAACCCTAATAATATAACACACTTACATACACCACACAGTACCACTGACCTTACTTATCTTTATATCTCATATCATGAAAACAAAGAAGGACATGCATCTCCCCTGTCTTTTTGTTATGGTCCAGGTAGGCCAGGGTCATAACTCATAAAAGTTCTTATTGGTGAGTTACACATTCGTGCTATGGAGTATAATGGTATTACTGAGGTTATATTTTGCATTCATCGGTCATATATTTTGCATTCACCGGCGTCGCTTCCGAAAACATAGCTGCTGGGGAGAAACGATTTATCAAAACTACCTACTGTACTGTTACTGTACTGTAATGGACCTTCCTTGACCCGTGGCTATATATACACGTAGCTATCTAGCCAAAATGTTGCAAGTAAGATACAACTTACTATGTCAACTACTGCCATAATCACAAAGGCTAGTCTTCGTCCACATGTTAGCCTGCTACTACTCACTCAGGACTCGCAAGTCAGAACAAAGGACACTTTCTGTCTTCTGTGATAAACAAAGGAAATGTAGGAATTTGAGCCAATGCTCAGGACGTGTGGCTGTTCAAGTCGGCCAGGCAAGTATCAGACCCAAGGTCACAGCTTTGGGCCCTTAGGATAATTGATCGAAACATTTTGATGCCACTGTTGACTGACTTGGTTTCATATCATTGACGGCAGTTGTGTGTCATCATGGATCACTGTGTTACAGAAGAAACAGCTGAAACCCGAGGGACTAACGGAGTGAATGCCAGAGTGGATGAACTCAGTGCAGGAGTGATTGTAGCGATTGCAGGGATTATCATCTTGTCAACTAAATGGTAAGTATGTAAGTGTGTAAAACGTTGACTGTAAGTGCATGAGCTATACACATAGATGATAATATAATGTAATGTTTCATTTATATTGTTTCAGGTGAAGAAAAGGCCTACAAGACCATGACCATCAAGGGAGTGATCTATGCATACATAGAATTGCTCTTGCTACAGTATTATTGTGGATCTAGTTTTCAATTTTAAACAGCTGACAAATCATTTGACACATTTGCAACTATACCTAAATGCTGTATATAAAATGGCCAGCATTTGATCTAGACTAGAGTGTGACGGTCCCTTGGCATTAGATCAGTGCAGAGCCTTCTACTTACGGAGAGTTGCGTCACTCCCGTTCACTTAGTGGGGCCAGGTCTTCTACGCACACATCTGTTGCCGTATAGTGACAAACGGCGAACCGGAAGTTTACAAAATGCATTGAAGTCTATGAGGTGTAAAGTGACAATGAACCACGTGACCAGCGCTGTTTCTGACTCCGCAGTGGCAGGACTCTCTGATTAGACGACTCTGGATCAGTGGCCTGCTGGGTGAGTTACTTGGGTGCCTCATTAGTAGTGAATCCTGGACACCTGGGTGAGGTGATTGCTCACCCTATATAATGGGGCTGCGCTCCATCTGTTAGGTTTGGCTGCTTTGAGTTGTTTTTGAGCTTTTGCACACATTCATTCATACTCTTGCATTAGAGTTCTCAAATTCTGCCTGAACCTGACACCCTAATTAATCATTTTATGTACGCGGATGACCTGGCAGTAATATCTCCCAGTAGTGCTGGGTTTCAACAGTTGCTCGATGTTTGTACAGTGTATGGTTTATCTTTTGATGTCAAATATAACGCTAAGAAGAGTGTTGTCATGACCTGTAGGACGAGGGATGATAAAAATCTTTCCTTTCCATCTTTGTACCTGGCAGGCCAAGTGTTACCTGTATGTAGCAAAGCCAAGTATTTGGGACATGTCATAAATGACCAGTTGACGGATGATGATGATCTGTATAGGCAGCGACGAGCATTATATGCTCAAGCTAACATGTTGGGGAGGAAATTTCATTTCTGCTCTGTTAATGTGAAAGCTAACCTCTTTAGAGCATATTGTACTCCTTTGTATACCGCCCCCCTGTGGGTTAAGTTCAAGAAGGCAAGCATGCATAAACTTCAGGTTGCCTATAATGACTGTTTACATATACTTCTGAGAAAACCTAGGTGGAGCAGTGCTAGTGAGCTGTTCTGTAACCTGGGTATAAGCACTTTTCAAGCTCTTCGGAGGAATTTAATGTATAGATTTATGTGTCGTTTGAATGAGTCGCAAAACTCTATTATTGGGTTGTTGATCAACCCCTGCCTCAGTACTACCAGCCAGTCTCCTTTCTGGGAACACTGGTAGGATTGTCTTGTGTATAGATGATGTTTTATTTATGATTCTGTACAGTTTTTATTTTTATTTTATTTTATTTTATTGTATGTGTTTTTATGTGTCTCGTTATTAATGGACCCTGTGTCTTCTAAATAAAGTTGATTGATTGATTGATTGATTTAGTGTAGGGTAGGGCCTAAAGCTAATTAGTTGGGCCGGGCCTTGGTCTCAATGAAAACAGATTGTATTATTATTTATATTACCTTTACTCTGTGATAGAGTTCTCAAATTATTCCCAAACACGACTCTACCTGACCCAATGTGTTTGGGCAGGGTAGGGCCTAAAATGTATGCTGATCAGTTGGGCCGTTGAGAACTCTTAACTTACATGCATCACTGTCTTCAAGTTAATGCCAATTATGTTGCTTACTTTTTCTTATTCCTTATTCCAAATAAATCCAAGTATTATTGAAACAGTCATGTGTGGTCTCCACTTTGTCTGCCTTTGAGCAAAGTCGTGACCACAGAGACCACCAACACAAAAAATACTTGTTATTAAGTTAACCAGTGGTTCTCAAAAATTTGTATTAATAGTTTACTATTTTTTATTTTATTTACATGTTTTTGTCCGCTCAGCAGGCCTACCCCTCACCAGCACAACACAGATCCATCCATACACTGACAAAATTGTCCTTCTCTCTTCCTGTTTTCAGTCGTAGGTTTCAACCACTTATTTCCTGTTAATTCGGTTTTCTTTGGCTTTCAGATTTGAAGTTCACTCGGGCAAAGGTGAAAGAATAATGAAGCTAGCTGCTCAGAGACAGGGTTGAGCTGCTAGTTAGCTGGCAACTTCTTTTTCATTGCCGTATTGTCTGTCTGTCTCTGTATGAATAGTGCTCTCTATAAAATGTGGTTATGCAGCTATGAAGGGGTCTATCTCTCTCTCTCTCTATGATACGTGCTCTATATAAAGTGTGGTTATGAAGGGAAAGTCAACGTAGCTTGACATTCAAGGCAAGCGCTCTGTGTGGTTTGACCTCTTTGAAGAAGAGCTTCTGCTGTCCTTGTAAAATGCAACATCAGAAAAAGAAGAAAAGAAAACGACTTTGATAGATGTAACAGTAATGTATTAAACGCCCCACTGTGCTGCGTACACTGTAGATAGAAAAGTGTAGACTAGAGTCGGACTATCACTTTATTTGTCACATCACATTTGTAGGTATAAAACAGTGTGCGTTCCATGGTTTTGAAGTATTCCATGAAATGAGAAAGGATAGAGGTGGAACCCTTATTAGAGAACAGGGAAAGAGACATCCATCTCTTTAAATAGAACAAATGAAGATATACATATCATCCTGCCTTGTACATAATTGTGATTGCTTGCTTGTGTACATTTAAATAAAAAAGAAGAAGACTAAGTTAATGTCTGTGCCTCAACTGATTGTATAAATACTGTATGGGTGAAGGGAGGGGAGGAGGGTACACAATATGGGGGGGGGGGGGGGGCATAATGATGTTGCTATACGACGGTGGAGAATCTGCCCCCAGAGCATTTTCTGTCCCTCGCTATTTTCAACAGATCCGAGACAAAAATAACGACTAAAGTATAATTCTAACACTTTCTTTTCAACAACAAAGAGAAGAAAAATGTGTAGTTATGTGGGTGTATTAGATATTAAGGTCTGTCTGTCATGATACATTCTAGTTAGAGTAAAATGTAGCCTATGACTTGTTAAAGAGACATTGTGCTACATGAATTAATTTTCTATTGATAGCCTGGCTACAGAATAGATTAACTTAAATAAATACACAAGGCATTTATAGAATACCTTTGAATAAACTTTAAGTATCTTTAAGTGCTCTCTCTCTCTCTCTCTCTCTCTCTCTCTCTCTCTCTCTCTCTCTCTCTCTCTCTCTCTCTCTCTCTCTCTCTCTCTCTCTCTCTCTCGTGTGCACGCATGCACGCACACACAGACAGACACGGGGACAAATGTTAATATTTACACACTGATACAAAGATAAGTTCAGCTAAAAAAGGATATCAGCTTTTCCACTGCTGCTCTTGCGAGCGCACACACACACACACACACACACACACACACACACACACACAGACACACACACGCACACACACACACACGCACACAGACGACACATGCACACACACCCACGCACACACACACGCACGCACGCATGCACGCACGCACACACACGGATATTATATTTTAATTAAACATATTGAAACATTCCTTCATTTCAACATGGTCAAATAATTGAAGCATTTAAATCTCTGTCAGGTGGAAACCTTGTATGTTCAAAACCACTTTCACTAAAGACAATATAATTAATTTAACATGTTATAATGACATACAGTACATACACCCTCCCTTTCTCCTCTACACCAAGTCTCTTCACCCAAAATAACAGATCTACAACGGTCACAACCTGTGGATCAATTGTGAAGTATGCTTGTAGATCTGCTATTATCACTGATGTGTGCAGAATGTATGACATCATGTCCAGAACCAAGGATATCCTTGCTGCCGCACAGAAAGCTCGTATCTCCATATTTAAGAAATATATCATGTATTTGACTTTCATATGTGTCACACAAACATAGCAAAAATATCTCAAGCTTGTAGATAAGCCCGATAGTTTGCTACTTTTGAATTTGAATGCTGAAAAGCAACAGTTATGGACATATGAGGTTTCCACCTGACAGCAAGGATAAAAGGAGAGGATGTACTGTAGCAATGCTGCATAGACTCACTGGGATCTGTTTTAAATGATCATTTGAATACATATCAGTCTATTTTAAAGTGATTATTTGCTTCATGTGAACGTGCCAGTGAACACTCTAACCTCAGTGTCCTCAGTGTTATTGCAATAACAACAGCTGATTACATTGAATATCTTCACAGCCGCTCTTTCCAGATCCAGAACATTCAGTCTTGCCAGCTCTTATCGTGGACCACATGTTGGAGTTCTCAGACCTTGACTTAATTTAGGGTCCAGCTTGTAGATTAACTTTCCACTGGGTACCATGACGTTTCCAATGCTGGTCTATGAGGAGGGAGAGTATAAAAGACGTGCTGGACCGTACGGTATCTTCACTCACTCTGTTCCAGAATGAAGGCTGCTGGGGCTTTGCTTGTTCTACTGTTGTGTCTCTCTGAGGCTGGAGCTCAGGGGGAGAGAGGAGCGATCAATGAGAGAGACAACCATGTAGAACCAGGCACCCTCTTACAACCTGAGCTCTGGGACGAAGTGAAGCAACTGAAAGAAATGGTGCAGAGCCTGAAAGACACTGTGGTAGTACAGGGAAACACTTTGATAGTACAGGGTCAGCTGCTGAAGACCATGGAGGCCAAGGTGACAGAAGTCCAGGAGCTTAGAGACACCGTGGTAGAACAGGGAATCACTATGGCATTACAGGGTCAGTTGCTGAAGACCATGGAGGCCAAGGTGACAGCCAGCGAAAGAGAAGTCCAGTTGCTTAGAGACATTGTGGTTGTGCAGGGAGAGAAGCTGAAGAACGTGGAGGGAGAAGCCAAGGAGCAGAGAGACTTGGTGTCTGATCTTCGGGTGGAGTTGGGCATCTCCAAACATGAGATGAAAGGTATGGCAAAAGAACACATGTTAGAATGCTTGTTGTGCCAAAAAAATGGAGCTTGAAGAATGTGTAAAGGTACAATGTCTCTGTTATATGGTTTACAGAAATGGCTGCTGAATTGACTGCCAGCCAGAAGCAGGTTGAACTCCTCCAGACCAGACTCAGTACCACTGAAGACCAAGTCCAGAGCATCCACACCAGACTCAGTACCACTGAAGACCAGGTGGAGAACTTGACGACAGAGAGTGAAGGTAATTAGACCAGAATGATGTTCAGTCAATGCATGTATGAATGGACACTAGTGTTAGTCTTAATTTACTACTAGATCTGATCAGGTTTTCATCAAGTCATACTGTACCCCCTGAGCATTTTTCAGGCTATTAGACATCTAATATACGTCTAAACGCTAGTCTAAAATCATTCTCATCAACGTCTAGAAATGGATGTGTTTTTTTTCTATATATAGACGGTCTATATATAGCCGTTGAAATAACGCCTAATCAACTTCTAGTCTAAGCTTAGACGTCTGAAAAACATTTCTTTCTAGAGGATGATGAGACAGATTTTAGACAGACGTCCAATAGCCGACTATTGCTTACTGGTTATGTTTGACCCATTTAATCTAGTAGCATTTTGATTGAATATGAATATTGTATTTATTTCATATTCATGTTTTATTGTTTTAATATTCATGTTGTATTGTTTTAATATTCACGTTGTATTAATGTAATATTCATGTATTGATTTCAGCTCATGGTGCTCAGCTGTCTGCTGTAGAAAAGAGGCTGACTGTCATTGAGGACAAAGTGCAGGAACTGTCCAGTAAGTTTGTTTTATCAAATATAAAAGCTGTCAAAGTAATTGTCCCACATGGTTATGTAATACCGGTTGTACCAGTCTGTGTATGTCCATTATACATGTGTGCAAATTCCGAGTTACAACTGAACGGATATTTATTACAACTGCTCAAATCGCAAAAAACACACGTGTATATGTATTACAACTGCTCAAATCGCAAATTACAACTGCTCAAATCACAAAATACAACGTGGATTCTAACAACCACCTAACCCTAACCTCTGTAAAACTATGCCTAACCCTAACCCAAACCCTAACCTCAGTAAAACTATGCCTAACCCTAACCCAAACCCTAACCTTAACCTCAGTAAAACTATGCCTAACCCTAACCCAAACCCTAACCTTAACCTCAGTAAAACTATGCCTAACCCTAACCCAAACCATAACCTTAACCTCAGTAAAACTATGCCTAACGCAAACCCTAACCCTAACCTCAGTAACTGCGTGAGACGCAGTGGGGGTGAGAATGTCTTCCCGTCCGCTCGTGTTCCTCACAGCCCGTCCTCACTCACCAGCTCCCCGTCCTCACTCGCCAGCTCCCACTCACCCCCCAGCTCCCGCTCACACATCAGCGCTCACATATCAGCTCGGTCCGTGTCCGCTTTGTCGTCCGGGACGAGTACGAGACGAGTGAGCTGCTCTTACTGCTCTGTCGAGGCGCACCTTTTTATCAGGTTGCACTTGTTGGTGGTGACGTCACAGAGAACACTGGTCCCTCTTTGGCTAAAGGCACTGCCTTTGTGCTGTCGGCTGGATACAGACAGCCGGAAACAAAGCACTTGCACGCTCTGCTGGAGCAAGTTATTCATTCATTTTTATTTTGAACATTATTAACACATTGAATGCCCACTAGATGTCACCAGAGCCCAACGTTTGTTGCCGTGGCAACGGCCCATTGCCCAGCGTTGTATTGCGCAACGCCCATGAGTGTGAATGCGCACATCATCACGTTTACATATCACATGACCGTAGCCAGGATGTTGTGAGAAAATATCCTGTATAGCCTAAAGCTAATGTTAGCGGATCATAATTTGGCCATTTAGGCATGATAAAGTTTTTTTTTCTGCCATAAAAACATACTTTAGAGATAAAGAGCTTTAAAGTCAGGATGATGCATTGGATTAAATGGAGGAGGCCGGCGGCGCTATGTTCCCAACGTGTAATGTAAACAAATCGCGGTCAACATCCACAGGTAGGCCCGACGTTACGGTAAGACTTAATAGTGTCACTGTAAATACAGTATAAGGCCCGGACTAGTTCGGGAAAGACACCATACGATGCGTTATTAACTCACAGACTAGTTTGGGAAAGGCATAAAAAGAATTAAAAGTAAAAACATTTGGATCTATATTGTATATAGGCATAGGCCCATATATAGGTCCACTATTTGTGGAACAAAGTGGGGTCCGTGGACCTCCAGGGGTCCTTGGGGGGTCTCCCGCAAAAGTAGTGAATATTAGCATTACAATCCTAACCACCGTTTATACTGTATGTTGTCTATTCAAGAATAGTACATCTACAAGCTCACAGAGCGTCACTTTGTGCCATGCTGCAAGCTTGTACTGTACATCTGCACACCTGCAGGTCAGCTATAGCCATTGAGGCGTTACTCACTAACTCAGTGACGGACAGGGTCTGCCGGGTTTCATAGTAACTGTTACCTACGGTCGCAATAATGTGATAATCTTGTGTTGACAGACCAACCAAAGGTGGCCTTCTCTGCTGGGTTGGGTAGCTATTTTGGACCATTTAGTTCTACAACCACTGTGGTTTATAAGAGAGTCATCACCAACATTGGCAACGCCTACAATCCATCTACAGGTAGGTGGTGATTATGTTAATTATTTTTAATTAGATTTACATGAAGTTAATGATGTTAATGAGCTATTAAATTAAAGGGATATTCCACTTAAAAAAACATTTGGTCATTTTATCGTCTAATCAGACTTTAATGAACACCCTGAACAGTTTTTAATTTGCTTGATTCAATATTTGATTCGATATTTGATGTAAATATTATCAGGCCCTCCAGGCCCAGGGCCTCTCCCCATACACACCCATTGTAACTTCAAACTCCATCTTAACCATGATTAATTAAAAACACCCATTGTTTTTTCGGGTGACTCATACTTCCCTCCTGATACGTGAGCAGGCTGTGTTTTTTCAATAACCTTTTTCATGTATTTTTAATAATTATTTGGAAAAATGAAGAAAGAAATTAATTAAAAATAAATGAAAAAAGTTATCGAGAAAAATAACAGCCTGCTCACGTATAGGGGATAGTATGAGTCACCATTAAAAAATATTGGGTGTTTGTAATGAATCTATCATGCTTAAATGGAGTTTGAAGTTACAATGGGTGTGTATGGGGAGAAGCCCTGGAGGAGGAGGGCCTCGTAACATTGACATCAAATATCTAAATATTGAATCAAGCAAATTAAAAACTGTCCAAAGCCTGATTAGATGATAATATCACGAAAAAAAAAGAAAAAAAAATGAAAGTGAAATATCCCTTTAAATAGCCTATCTCTCAAATAACAACTTACATCTCTGTGAAAACATCGACAGCACAGTAAATAATTATTACTTATTTTAAAAAAATACAAAAATAGAGCTCAACAGTGTTTAAAAATTGTGTGTGTGTGTGTGTGTGTGTGTGTGTGTGTGTGTGTGTGTGTGTGTGTGTGTGTGTGTGTGTTTGTGTTCTACTGTAGGCATTTTTCGTGCCCCAGTCAGAGGAGTTTATTACTTCAGATTCACTGCTAATAACGGTGGTGAATTACCAGATGTGCAGATCCTCATGTATAAAAATAATCAGCAAATCATTCATAACGCTGGATACAATGATCATGCATGGAATGAATACGTATCTAATGGAATGACAGTAGAGATGGAGCAGGGAGACACAGTGTACATGAGGTTACCTGCTGGTTCCTTCAGGCTCGCTGATAACTCAAACTATCACAACTCATTCAGTGGTTTTCTGCTCTATTCTATGTAACACTGCTTGAAACTCACTGAGTACATTTACTCTATTACTCTGTTGTACAATTTAGACATACTTTTACTACTACTACCACCATTACTACTACTACTACTATTACCCCTAATAGACCGAATTCACGTTACGCAACTTCCTGGTGCTGACGTCAAGGTTGAAGGGGGAAAACTACTAATATCCCATAGAGTTAACGCAGAAATCGCAAATTTAATGCAATTTCCGAATAGTAATGTATAAAATACAGCTAGCATGATCAAGAAAACAAGATAGTAAAAGGCACAAAGCGTTATAATTTACTTTACCGTTCAAAATAATGATTTGTTGGCTTTAAGTCCAGCAATTTCTGTGATATTTTACCCTCCAAAGCTGATGTCAGCAGCAGGAAGTTGCTGAGAAATTCGCTGAGTGCGCATGCGTGGGCGGGCCGTGAATAGGGTCATACTACTACTAATGATAGTAACTAATAATAACAGCTATAAAAACTATCATCATCAGCAGCAGCCTTTTAACCACTATTCATTAATATACAGAATTAATTAATCTACACGCTCACATCATTGTGAGCTTATAGATCTGGTATTTAAAAATACTAGGGATGCGGTATCGGTACTCGTGGTATCGGTACTCGCCCCGATACCGGCCTATTTTGCGGTATCGGTACTCGTCAGATACTGCTCACAAAGCACCCGAGTACCCTGTGTGTTCCGTCACTTCGCCTTTCTCTCTCTCTCTTAAAGTATCAAAAGTAAAAATACAAAATGTTTGAGCATAGCAGATCTAGAAGATCATGCACAGTACAGGAATTTCCATGGGCTAAACCTGAAAAAAAAGTGAAATGTGTGGCAGTTGTGCCATGTTCTGGGAAAGCAATGCAATTTAATGTGTTATATACAGCCAGAAAGTGAGGAACATCTGATAAAAAAAAAAAAAAAAAAAAACGTAATTAAAATACATTTGTATTGTTAATTGTACTCGTATCGGTACTCGGTATCGGCGAGTACTCAAAATGAAGTACTCGTACTTGTACTCGGTCAGCAAAAAAGTGGTATCGGGACATCCCTAAAAAATACATTATGAAAATGAGAAATACTTATGGGGTATCTGGCACAATAGAGACACATGTTGTTAATTGTTAATTATTCAACTCTATTAGTTATTATAGTTACTTTGTAGATTTACATTATTAATACAAAAACACATTAAGCCGTATTTTAGACTTTGGCCATTCATTTTTTTGTCAAGAGTACTTTTGCATAGAGTAGGCATTTAACTTCTAACAGAGTATTTCTACATTGTAGTTCTGCTTTTAAGTCATTGTGGATAAGAGTGTAAATGTCTAAAATGTAACTTGTACTTGTAAAAGGTATGTGTAAATAAATGTGAGTACTTCTTCCACCACTGGTCCTGGTAGCATTACATTAAAGAGCTTCCATAATGCTCATATTCATGTTGTCAATAAAGACACATTCATTACATTAAAGAGCTTCCATAATGCTCATATTCATGTTGTCAATAAAGACACATTCATTACATTAAAGAGCTTCCATAATAGTCCATGGGCCAGACGAGATGTCGGTATCAAAAAGGTGGCAAAGGTTATCATGCATTTTATAAAAGCTCTATATCAGTAGATTATATTTTGGTATGATAACCCTTTCTTAGACCCAGCTAAATTGGTGTTATCAGCCGCTAGAGTTGGTGCCCCATTAACTTTACATTACAGGGGAAAAATCAAAAAAATAATCTGCTTTTAGTAGCATAAGAGGGGTCAAACTAGGGGTTTGTCATGATGCCGAATCCATTGCAAGCATTTGTTTTGCACAAAAAACATTCTTTGGGCTATAAATGGCCTCAGAAGACAATGCATGTATGGGTGTGCATTCATGTTAGTCAGAGGCCTTAGGGTTTTATTTCTCGTGCTAATCAGTCTAAAAGCGCCAAATTTTGCACAGATGTAGCCCAGGGCATGCTCTAATGATTTAGCTTGGGTGCCCGAGTCGGTGACCTTCGGGGTCGCCACAGCTCCAGAAAAACAATGGTTTAGTGATGAAAAGTGATGAGTCATCACTTTTAAGAGTTTTGTGGATGTTTTCTGGAGCCCGAAGGTCACCGACTCGGGCGCCCTAGCTAAATCATTAGAGCATACCCTGGGCTACATCTGTGCAAAATTTGGCGCTTTTAGACTGATTAGCATGAGAAATAAAACCCTAAGGCCTCCGACTAACATGAATGCACACCCATACATGCATCATCTTCTGAGGCCATTTATAGCCCAAGGAATATTTTTTGTGCAAAACAGATGCTTGCAATGGATTCGGCATCATGAAAACCCCCTAGTTTGACCCCTCTTATGCTACTAAAAGCAGATTAATTGTTTTACCTTTTTTCCTGTAATGTAATGTTAATGGGACACCAACTCTAGCGGCTGATAACACCAATTTAGCTGGGTCTAAGAAAGGGTTATCATACCAAAATATAATCTACTGATATAGAGCGTTTATAAAATGCATGATAACCTTTGCCACCTTTTTGATACCGACATCTCGTCTGGCCCATGGACTATAATGCTCATATTCATGCTGTCAATAAAGACACATTCATTGCATTAAAGAGCTTCCATAATGCTCATATTCATGTTGTCAATAAAGACACATTCATTGCATTAAAGAGCTTCCATAATGCTCATATTCATGTTGTCAATAAAGACATATTCAAGAGCACTGTTGTGTCTATTGTATGTTTTAATGTTCATTATTATTATTATTATTATTAGAGGCCCTGGTCCCCTATTGTCCCCCCAAAAAATAACCTATTGATTATTCACCCCATGGAGACTTGAATTCATGATTCATTTCTTAGGTTTTGTTGCATTCCTAATAGTCCAGTAAAAATAAAGCTTGATGCTCATTTGTCATGATGCTGAATCCATTGCAAGCATTTGTTTTGCACAAAAAACATTAATTGGCCCCAGAAAACGCCCACAAAACTGATGAAAAGTGATGACTCATCACTTTTCATCACTAAACCATCATTTTCTGGGGGCATTTATAGCCCAAGGAATGTTTTTTGTGCAAAACAAATGCTTGCAATGGATTCAGCATCATGACAAACCCCTAGTTAGACCTCTCACATCCTACTTAAAGCAGATTTTTTTCTGGGTATTTTCCTCCTGTATAGAAAGTCGATGGGAGCCCAACTTCATTTGGCCACTGTGGGTATTTCCAGTGAGCAGATTATGGTAGATTTTTTTATCCTGGCTAGTAGACCTAATTTCCTGTCAGAATCAGTTGAGAAACTAAATAACACAATTTTTTCCAACCTGAGTGGATTTTTTTCCTAGAATTACTAGACTATAAGCCAATAATTTGATGAGCAGCAGTGCATGGTTCCCTATGGAGACAAAATGAAGGAAGGCTGGTAGAGGGCTCGCACACTATACACACTACAGTGAAAGTGAAAGTAGATATGTTAGAATAGAATTAAACCCTTGGACTTTTCTTTCTTATAATGTCATTGTGTAGAATATACAGGTATGTGACAAAAATGTGACAGAATATTTCTTCCAAATATGGTCTGGTATTAGAGTAGGCCTATGTTAACTTTTGGGGTGGTGTAATTTTGACTCCCTGCTCTTCTATTGAGATATTTAGATCCTGCTGTGTCTAGGTGAGACGTGACCTTTGACACTAGCCTATATGTTTCTGGTTTGACACAAATATATTGACGTGCATGGCCAAGATTTATCTGAGTAAGCAGGCAGGCTCTGTTAGCAGCATGCTTTGTGCTGTTCTACTTCCTGTAGCTACTTTTGTCCACTAGATGGTAGTATTGACTTTTAGGTCAAATGGACACCCATCACGACACAAGATGAGAGAGAATGGCTTGTTACACTGGGTAGGCCTAGTATACTGTAAGAAATATTTCCCAAATATGAAATGATGTTGTGTAATTGAATAAGTAGGACTATTTGCTTCTCCTACACTGCAGTGTTTGAATTATTCATAACCGTGTTTTGTTACAATCTACTGTGCAGAATGCGTATGCTTGGATTGTTTCGCTTGCTTTAATCCATATGTGTTTATTCATAGCATGTTTCTGTCTTCTGGCTTTTTAAAATGAAAATCTAGCACCCAAACTCACTTCTTGTCACGCACAGTCACATCTTGTCAACTGGCGTTTTAAACACCAATATGATGGTGAGAGTTTAGCCTGATTTCAAGACTCTACGCAGTTCACTCAGAGAGTGGGCGGGTCTATTGGCTGGAGCCAGGCTAGTGAGAGTTCGCTCATTTTGATCCATTGCAAGTTAATTAATGCAGGTGTTGCTATGCTTGATTGATGCAGCTGAGCTTGCACGCAGTGGGTCACCGTCAAACAGTCCACTACCTGCAGTCTAGCATGATGTGGATTGTACACGTTGTCCTGGTGCTGGTGATATGGAGCAGCTGCTGTTACAACACATTTGTGACAGGTAATGTCAAGCAAGTTATTTGTCAGGAACAGGATTCAGCCTATCGTGATTTAGTTGGGAGGAACCCAGATCGAGTGACGGCGCCCATAGGCCTATTCGTCATCATGGGGCTCGAACATTCTCATAAACTCATAGGGGTGACCCCAAACATTGATGGTGTTTTAGACCTCAAGGCTTGGATGTTCATTTTTTTGTAGTTTTTCTTAGTTTTTTGTTAATATTAGCCTACTATTATTGTAACTTGTAGGCCTACAAATATAGCACCGTGTCTGTAATTTATGATCGAGAGGGGTCCACCCTACTTTCTCCAGGTTCTATGTTCCCCACCACCCTCCCCACAAAAAGGTTCTATATTCCCCACCCACCTTCCCCACAAAAAGGTTCTATTATTCCCCTTTCACCAAAAACAGGATCTACTGTATGTTCCCCACAAAAATAAAATATATGTTCCCCACTCAAATGCAGTAAATGGAGGGACATCTTGCCCAGGTGCCCAGATGTCTCCACCCCTAAGTGCCCACTCGTCTATGTGCCCACTCGTCCAAATGCCCACATGTCCCTATTGCCCAGATGTCCAGGTGCCCACTCGTCCAGATGCCCAGACATAACAAAAGTATGGTGTCCAGATGTCCCTAGTGCCCCCTGTCCCCTGTCCCACTAGTATTCGTAATCTCTCCCCATTATTGGGTGTTTTGAGTTGTTATTAATAATTATAAAGGAATGTTTCCTGTATTTTTAGATAAGTGGGGAACATAGAACCTATTGTAAGTTGAGCGGGGAACATAGAACCTTTTTTTGTGGGGGTAAGTGGGGAACATAGAACCTGGAGAACATAGGACCTTTTTTGGATAAGCGGGGAACATAGAACCTTTTTTGGGGGGGTAAATGGGGAACATGATAGAACCTGGGGAACATAGGTTACGGTCCCAGGCCTAATGTTTCTCAGCTCTCAGCATTCTTGATAAACTTCTTAATTAAAAATAATAATACATAAAATCAAAGAATGTGATCATGTGGGGACCCCCCTAGGGTCCCGACCCACAAGTTGAGAACCACTGCTTTAAACCACTTCATTTTATTTTAAGGAAACCCTCAGGTGATCGGGTCATCTGAGGCTTTGATGGCCAAGGTGGGGGATGACGACGTGATCCTTCCTTGCCACATCATACCATCCGTCAACGCGGCCAAGATGACGGTGGAGTGGTCCAGACCCGACCTGAAGCCGGCTTACGTGCACATGCTCCAAGATGGACACGAGGTTTCCCACTCTCACCTGAACCCGCTGTACCAACAGAGGACGTCCCTGTTTGCAGAAGAGCTTCCTCACGGTAACATCTCACTGAAGCTGTCCGGGGTGCAGCTCTCAGACGAGGGGACGTTCAGGTGTTTCGTTCCAGCCCTGCACTGGCTGCACAGCAGCAGTATGATCCAGCTCCTTGTTGGTAAGATTTAGTGGTAAAAAACAGACTAAATCTCTTTTATTAGTGTGGTTATAGGCAAAGTCAACCTGCTTTTTGTAAACCTTTGCACAAACATAAAAGTTACGCTTTTGGTCATGTTTCACGCACTGTAGTCACTGTCACAATATAGGATATATGGTAAGACAGAATTCATTTCCCAGCGGATTCCTCCCGGCTCACGTCAGTCCAACCCTACTTGCAATTTCCCAGAATTGCATCTTTCTACAGTAGTTAAGTTTATTTTCTTAGGAATGCAATGCAAAATATTATTGAACTCAAGTCTCCATGGTGTGAGTAATCATAGAAAAAAGTAATTTCCTTTTAGCTTAATTTCTTCACTAATTTGAACGGCTTTGTTTCTACAGGTGCTGTGTCTCAGCCTGTGATCTCAATTGGACCAAAAGACGACGCCTTGACATGTGATTCCGGGTGCTGGTATCCAGAGCCTGAGGTGTCTTGGCTGGACAGTGGGGGAAACCTCCTCCCTGCTGATCCCTCAGTGACAGTCAGAGCTTCCAGCCACTGCTACACTGTCCAGAGGAACCTGACACTGAGGGGAGCAGGGGACGTGACCTGCAGAGTTCACCTGCCCCACATCAACCACACTTTGGTTGAGATTCACCGTGTCTCAGGTGATCAATGTTTCCATCACTCTTTAACACATCCAGGAACCTCTATAACACACAACACCTACATCAAAATGTTAGACTGTATAACATTCTACATATACATTATATCAGGGGTTTTCAAAGTGGGTGATGGGGCACCCTGGGGTGCCGCGACGGCAGTCCAGGGGTGTCGCGAGATAATTTGATAATATTTGAAATGTATTTGGACATTTAGAAATATATTTAGTATAATTTTAAACTTGAAGTACAAAGTATTTCTCATCAGTTCTAACCAAAATGGCTATTATCTCGCTTTCCTCGCAACATAATCGCTAAAATATGCTATAAATATAAGGTGCTGGGAGTGAAAATTAGGATCCGAGGGGTGCCTCGGATGAAAAAAAAAATATTTATAGGGGTGCCCCGAGCCAAAAAAGTTTGGAAACCCTTGCATTATATGAATACTACAGCTGAAGAAAAAATGTGCAGTTGTTTGCTTTTAGATCTGTTCTTTGAGGTTCCCTGCAAATTGGTATTTCACCCTTTCCGTTTTCACCTTTTAGTTTAGTAGTGTATTATGATTTGTGTTATAGTTGCTTTGGTCTCTGGGAAGGCATCAGTGCCATTGGGGTGCACCCCTGGGCCTATGTTGTTCAACCCTAATAATATAACACACTTACATACACCACACAGTACCACTGACCTTACTTATCTTTATATCTCATATCATGAAAAAAGAAGAACATGCATCTCCCCTGTCTTTTTGTTATGGTCCAGGTAGGCCAGGGTCATAACTCATAAAAGTTCTTACTGGTGAGTTACACCTTCGTGTAATGGTATTGCTGAGGTTATATTTTGCATTCATCGGTCATATATTATGCATTCACTGGCGTCGCTTCTGAATACATAGTTGGGGAGAAACGATTTATCAAAATTATCTACTGTACTGTTACTGTACTGTAATGGACCTTCCATGACCCGTGGCTACACGTAGCTATCTAGCCAAAATGTTGCAATTAAGATACAACTTACAATGTCAACTACTGCCATTATCACGAAGGCTAGCCTTCGTCCACATGTGAGCCTGCTTCTACTCAGGACTTGCAAGTCAGAACAAAGGAGTAGGACATCTTTCTGTCTTCTGTGATAAACAAAGGAAATGTAGGAATTTGAGCCAATGCTCAGGACGTGTGGCTGTTCAAGTCGGCCAGGCAAGTACCAGACCTCAGACCTGTGACCTTTGGGCCCTTAGGATAATTGATCTAAACATTTTGACGCCACCGTTGACTGACTTGGTTTCATAACATTGACGGCAGTTGTGTGTCTTCATGCCATGGATCACTGTGTTACAGAAGGAACAGCTGAAACCCGAGGGACTAACGGAGTGAATGCCAGAGTGGATGAACCCAGTGCAGGAGTGATTGTAGCGATTGCAGGGATTATCATCTTGTCAACTAAATGGTAAGTATGTAAGTGTGTAAAACGTTGACTGTAAGTGCATGAGCTATACACATAGATGATAATTTAATGTAATGTTTCACTTGTATTGTTTCAGGTGAAGAAAAGGGCTACAAGACCATGACCATCAAGGGGGTGATCTATGCATACATAGAATAGAATTGCTCTTGCTACAGTATTATTGTGGGCTATAAGCTAAACCAACCAAAGCCAGAAACACCACAATATAATAAAATATATACACACTACAGTGAAAGTAGATATGTTAGAATAGAATAGAACCCTTGGTACTTGCACGCCACATTATGTTGAATATATGTGTGACAAAAGTGTGACTGACAGAATATTTTATCCCAATATGGTCTGGTAGTTAGAGTATGTTAACTTTTGGGGTGGTTTTATTTTGACTCCCTGCTCCTCTATTGACATATTTAGATCCTGCTGTGTCTAGGTGATAAGTGACCTTTGACACTATAGGCCCTATATTGTTTCTGGTTTGACACAAATATTGACGTGAATGGCCAAGATTACATTTATCTGAGTAAGCAGGCATGCTCTATTAGCTCAATGGTAAACATGTCAGCCCTTGGGTGGGAGACCAGGGTTCAAATCTGGGTTAGAAGAGAAAAGTTACATGCGGCTTTAATCCAAGAGATGAAAATGACCTGAACCAGCTGCAGTACAGTCTCTTCTGTGTGAAACACAGTTGATAATGTACATTCCAACTGTGTTGAAGGGAAAAGGGAATCGATGGATATTATTATTAGGAAGTAATTATTTTTGCAATTTATGTTAGCAGCACCAACTGATAAGCAGGCTACTGCATGCTTCACGCTGTTCTGCTGTGCTGTAGCTACATTTGTCCACTAGATGGTATTGCAATACGTTTATGTAAAATGGGAACCCATCAGTTAAGTGGGAGAGCTTGTTACAGTACAATGGGTAGGATACACTGGATAATATACTGTAAGAATTATTTCCCAATTATTGTTTGAGAAATTATGTTGTGTAATTGAGTTGAGTTTGTACAATTAATATGCAAAACGTACCCATTGTATTAAAGGCCTACTTAGGCTACTTCTCCTACACTGTAGTAACTTGAATTATTCATAACCGTGTTTTGTTACAATACAATCTACTGTGCAGAATGTGTATGCTTGGATTGTTTAGCTTTCTTTAATCTGTTAAATGTGTTTATTCATAGCATATGTTTCCGTCTTCTCATTGTTGCCTAGATTCATAGAAGGATTTTTAAAATGAAAATCTAGCACCCAAACACACTTCTTGTCTCTCACAGTCAGCTTGCAGTAGGTCTGTCTTAATGTAAACATCCTTGTACTATCTATCTATCTAGGTCGTCCTCAGACGAGCCCTCCATCGTTGTTTCCAGTCATCTCGGTTCTCCATACATCTGGCCAGCTCATTGGTGTTCTGTGTCCCTACGTCTTCCTTGAGTACGTCCACGTATGTTTTTGTGGGACGTCCTCGCGACCGGTGCCCATGTGTTGGCTCCCACAGTACCAATTTGCTGGCTGGAAGCTCCTGGTGTCTTTGGCAGTGTCCTGCTAGTCTCATTCTTCTGGTGGCAATTTTCTCGCTTACCTTTGGTATTCCCTCATACAGGCTCCTGTTTGTAACATGTGCACTCCTGTTGATGTTGAGTACTGCACGCAACATTCTAGTGTAGCACCCGTCTAGAGACTTCTGCAGGGTTGGCTTCAGGGTCCAGCATTCACTGCCATAGAGGAGAACAGACTCCACCGTTGCAAAGAAGAAGCTAAGTTTGATTTGGCGGGGGAGGTTAGAGTTCCATACACTGTTCATGCCGTTCAGGGCCCTCCAAGCGAGTGCCTTCCTTACTTTAAGGTCTTTCTCAGTTGAGTCGACCCATGCGCCCAGGTACTTGAAGTCCTTGACTTCCTTCAACACAGCTCCTTCTGTTGTTGTCAGAGGTGAGTGATCAGGTAGGTTATAGGTGATAACCTCAGTTTTCTTATCATTTAGCCTGAGTCCAACTTTGGCACACTCTATCTCCACCCTGTTCAGGAGTTCTTGTGCTTGTTCCATGCTGTCGGAGAGCAGGCTGATGTCGTCCGCAAAGTCCAGGTCTGTCAGAACTACTGCGGGATGCCGCCTTGACCTCCTTGGTGTTAGCGTGAAGCCAAGCTCTTGTTCTCGTCCCCCTATGGCTTTCCTGAGCGCATAATCTAGAACTATGATGAAGAGGTAGGGGGCTAGGGTGTCTCCTTGCATTACCCCCGCTCGGATGTCAAACACCTCACTGCTGCCATCTGGGGTCACCACTTTGGCCCTTGTTTTTGCGTACATGGTCTCGATAGCCCGGAGAATGTTGGGAGGGACATTGTAGGCCTCAAGGATCTTCACCATCTTGCTTCTGTGGATAGAATCAAAAGCCTTTTTGAAGTCAATGAAGCACAGTACAGCTGCTAGGTTGTCCTTTTTCACCTCCTCTATTAATCTCCTTAATGCCAGGATCTGTGCTACGGTTGTTCTCTCCTCTCGAAAACCATTTTGGTTTTCTCTCAGGTGAGGGTCGATGGCATGCCGTATCCTGTTCAGTATCATTCGGTTGAAGACCTTAGCTGTAATACATGTCAGGCTGATGCCTCTGTAGTTGTCTGGCTTTGAGAGGTCTCCAGCTTTAGGCACCGGGATGATGTTAGACAGAGACCATATTTCAGGTTGCTTGTTGTGCTGTAGAGCATTGTTGCAAAAGTCTAGGATGAGGTTGTCTAGGTCGCAGTTCTTCAAGACCTCTGGGGGTATGCCATCCGGCCCAGCACTCTTTCCCTCTCTCAGGGTGGATTTTGCCCTGGCGAGCTCGCTGGTTGTGAAGGGTCCATCGTCGATGTTCAGGCCCTGGAGGACTGTCGGTATATTTTCCTCCTCTCCCTCTTCCACGGATGTTCCCAGGAGCCTCTGGAAGTGGTCGAACCATGTTGCCACCCTCTCCTCTGGGCTGTGTCCCTCCACCTGGCCCTCCTTGGCCCTTTTCCGCCCTGTCATCTCATTTATTACCTTCCAGGCCTCCCCGTATTGCCTTTCACCTTGCGCCGCCTGCACTCTTCGCACACTTTCCATCACTTCTTCCCCTTTGATGGTGTCGTAGGTGCTGAAGAGAGACTGTTTGGCTTCGTTCAGTGTCTCGCGACTCTCCTCTGTTGGCTCACGCTCAAAGTTGAGTCGTGCTTCCTCCATCCTGCCTCGTGCTGCTACAACCCTCGGGTGTCTGGACCGTGGTGGTGTTCTTACTCTGTTCAGCACTGGCACGCACAGTCTGGTCGCCTCCTCGTTCGCTGTGATGAATCTCCCATATTCACGGCTGGGCTCCTCTCCCCTATCCAGCTGCCGAAAGCGCTTCCTGACTTCCTCCGTGTACCTGGTTTGGAGGCCCGGATTGGTCGTGAATGCCTTCCAGTCATGCCGAATCTTGGGGCTTGGCTTTGGGACCCTGAGGCTCAGTCGCACCCTCATGGAGACCACACGGTGATCAGAGCCTACAGAGCTGAACGTGCTGTATGGCTCAGCGTTCAGGATGGAATTCCTCCACTTTTGCCTCACTAGGATATAGTCCAACTGATATAGCCTAGGTAGCTCTCCAGGCCTCGAGGCTCGGTCTCGGAAGGTCCATCTCTTCCCTGTTTTCTTCCTGAACATGGTGTTTGCTGCCAGGAGCTGGTGTTCCATGAGAAGGGCTGTGAGGTATGCGCCGTTGCGGTTGGTAGACTCATGGTATGGGAATGGTGCATCCTCCTGTCCGATCCTGGCGTTGAAGTCGCCAAGGATTGCCAGGAAGTTGTGCGCTGGGACACCTCGGACTGCTGTTGTGAGGTCCTCATAGAACTTCTCAACATCCTCAGGTGATGCCGTGTTAGTGGGCGAGTACACCACTATGACTGTTGTTACTGGGTTACCTGCGAATTCAGCCATGAGGATCCTTTCGGTGTGCTTGTGGACCCGTCGGAGGGCCCTGCGCGCCAGAGAACCTAGCATTAGCCCTACACCCCCTGTTGCAGCCTGGGCCCCGTTTCGCCCCGCAGATGCAGTGATGAACGTGCGTTTCTCCACTGTGTGGTAAACTATCTGGTCTATCTGGTCGTCAGTGTGGACTCTTCTGTGTTCCTGGACTCCCAGGATCTCTACCTCCTGTTCTTCAGCACAATGTGCCAATTCCACCAGTCTAGCTTCTTCTCTCACTGTGCATGCATTGAAGGTCCCCATTACAAATGGTTTCCGACAACGCATGAGTGCATTGGGTGGGATGCTGTGGTCAGACAGAACCCTCCCTCGTTCCCGTGGGTTTGAGGTCCTGTCGTCATGATGTCCTCCGGAAGGACCAGCACCACCATCCGCCGCGGTGCTCCTGCGGACTCCCGCCGCTGGAAGTATAGGATTTGGGATGACTTTGTTCTTCATGGTTGGCTTTACAATGCTAGTTTAAGGACTGTGGGGTTGCAAATTCTCACAGTCCTGGTTTTTACCTCAGAGTGACCTTCTCCTAGGTGGGTTGCCTACCATGGCTAAGAGCCCCTCCCACCCCGACTGATAGCTCAGATTTCCGGATCTGAATGGTTCACATGCTGATGTTTTAACTCACTGAATGGTTCTAAACCCTGTTAAAATTAAATGCAAGTTCTAAAGTGTCGAAGTCTTACCCTAATATTATTTCCCTGTTGAGTGCCTTCAGCTGTGTGCACCCTGTTCCTTTCTGATCCATCAGTGAGAGTGATTCCCCACTGTCTCCCTATATATGCCTTCTGGTTAGCATATAATGGGGAGTGTGCAGTGTTGAGCCAATCAGCTGTGGCAGAGGTGAGAACAGGGGAGTGGTTGCTGAAAACCCCCATAGATACTAAGCTAACAAAGTGTTCTAATTAAATCCAACACAGAGACCAACCCTGTTAAAATTAAATGCAAGTTATAAATGTCAAAGTCTTACCCTAATATTATTTCCCTGTTGAGTGCCTTCAGCTGTGTGCACCCTGTTCCTTTCTGATCCATCAGAAAGGAACAGAATGTAGGATCCTTGTACTCATCCTACATTACAGGCATAGTTGTAGTTCATGTCACGTGTTGCATATCGGTTGATGTCTTCTTCCCAACAATGGGAATTAATTCATTATTTAATTTCCTGCTATATCCTATCTACAGTATTAGCCTGATATCACGCCAAACTCTTTCTCACATGTTCCATCAAAATATAAAATATACTATGTGATTAGTATTTAGTTATTTAGTATTAGTATTTAGTCACTTTAATCCATTTACAAGGGGTTGCCTGTGGGGGACAGCATATAAGAGTAAACTATCAGTCCCACCGGGCAAGATGAAGAAATAAAATATCTTTCTCAACTGAAGTAGATGGGAGTGGATGGTAGCGTCTAGTGTGGACAGACACTACCATCCACTTCAATTAAGAATGATATCATTATCTTGCCCAGGGGACTGACGCTTAAAGGAGTAGTTCACCCCCAAAATGACTTTTTTTCTATTGATCACTCATGCCATGGAGAGTAGAGTTCAATAATATTTTTAGTTTTTGGTCAAAAATGTGATTTGAGTAAATTTACCCCCATTGATTCCGGATGGGGACCCGTTTCGAAACGGGTCCCCATCCGGAATGAATGGCACATTTTTGTCTTAGGAATGCGACAAAAAACTAAAAATATTATTGAACTCTACTCTCCATGACGTGACTAATCAATAGAAAAAAAAGTCATTTTGGGGGTGAACTACTCCTTTAAGTAAGAGTAAGTATAAGTGCTCCATTCAAGCAGTGGTTCTCAAACATTTTCATGTCAAGGTCCCCTAAATAAATATGTATTAAGCCATGGACCACCATCAAAAAAGAAAAAAACAAGTGAAGAGGAACCCCTTAGCCTATAAGTTTTCTGTTATTTAATAGCAAATCTAAATCACGTCGTGATCATACACGTTGTGAGCTTGTAGATTGGCTATTGTACCCCACTTTGAGAACCACTGCTACTGTATAGCAGATGTACCAAATAGGCCGAAGGTTGTATGATGTAGGCTATGTAGTTTGAAGATTCTAGTTGTTGAATCGCTGGTTGAGAAACGTGCATTATGTCATCTAAAAAAGACAAACATACGTATGGATTTATGTACACAGAAATCAAAGGGCAGGCCTAAACGTTGTTTAAAAATGACTCTTATTGTTGACAGCATGTAGGTTAACAGTTCATTTGAGTTAATTTGATGAACATTGAATTCCACAATGAAATAAATACACACTTTCAGAACAGCATATTGCTGTGTCAAGCATTTTACTGTTTCGTATTTGAAATTGATATCAATGAAATGATTGCCGTTGCTTGGTAACCCTTGCTCGGTTGTTGTTCTTCTTTTAGGCTGTATCTGGCTCATGGTTGTTGGAGTAGACCGATTGAGAATGCACTGTCACATCTAGGGTAAGAGATATAGACGCACACACAGAGAGAGAGAGACAGAGAGCGAGAGAGACAGAGACAGACAGACAGACAGACATTTAGTAATTGTAAAATAACAGCAGAAGGACTGGGCTATAAACATGACTAATCTGAGTAACCAACTAACCACACGCACAAACATACTCCAACTCACACAACCACCATTATCCCACCCACACAAGGCAAATTACAACAACAACAACCTGAAACTGACATATCGTTGCTGTCGAGGAGGATTTGTATTATCCTGAAAAGTAATAGTTTTGGCCACAATGAGGTTTTCACCCGGCAGAGAAGATACAGTACAGTATATGAAAACATGTCTTCGCCACAATTTACGATTTACATACAGAGCGATTTATAATAGTCACTAGACTTGTGTTGATTTTGACATCAAATTTTGATTTAGTCTTCGGCTTTTGAACAAAATAACATTTATCTTTAGTCATATTTTAGTCATCTGAAATGTTTTAGTTTGTGTCGACTAAATATAAGATTTTAGTTGACTAAATCTAGTTGCTTTTGACGACTAGATGTATTTTGGTGGGCCATGATGGTGATTTTACACTTGCGCGTTGAAGATCAGCTATTTTCAGAGCGCAACAAGCGCAACCAAACATAAAATGACATGTCAATATTGACAATAGTTGACACAATATTGTCAATATATTTAGTCTTTGTTTCATAGCTTAGTTTTTGTTTAGTTTTTGTCAGTGAAAAAAGGTAGTCAGCGAACATTTTCAGTCATAGTTTTAGTCAACGAACTCAACAAATGTACTAAACCGTATGATGACTGTGTGTGGCTGTGTGGACCGCATGCTCACCTCCAGAGCCATATGGGACCCTGCTGCCCGCCTGCAGGGTTCGAGTCCCACCGAAGGCGCCCTTCTGTGCCCGAGCTCCACTCCTCCGGCCCCCTCATGAACCCTGCTGTCCATCTGAATGAAGAGCGAATACAGAGGAGAGACCATCGCCCACCCTCCTTCATGAAAACAAAAAAGAAAGAAATTGTTAAGGACCTCAAACTGCTTGGTAGACCAAGTATGCAGATCCTAAGGGTGCCCGGAAGGAACGTCCTGTTACGGAAAGGTTACCGGAAAGAAGAAACAAAGAAGAATCCCTGGAAATAGTAGTTCAGTATTCATACACGATCCCACTTGAGATCTAGTCCAGTGGTCCTTTAGGAGGTTCCAGGTGGTCCCCAGCTAAATGATGGAGAGTTGGTAACCAAATGGACCCTTATAGATCTTTAACTCTTGAGAGTGTAGGAGTTGCATTATTGTTGGCCTATAGCCTGGCCTATCTATACTATAATTTTGCGAATGTCTGTCTGAGTGAGTGTCTGTCTGTCTGTCTGTCTGTCTGTCTGTCTGTCTGTCTGTCTGTCTGTCTGAGTGTCTGTCACAGCGTTTCTCCTCAGTGGCTGGAGCAATTGATCTGAAATCGCATCACCATTAGCATATGAACACACCTGACATAACTGTGAAGCCCGTTTGTCACTTTCACAAATCATATGCTGTATATTAGCATTGTTATGGTTTAACTACTATCTATTCTGCATCTAGCATGAGGCATATCTATTCTGCATCTAGCATGGGGCAACATGTTTAACCAGCTCTGTGTGTGTGTGTGCGTGTGTGTGTGTGGGTGTGTGTGGGTGTGTGTGTGGGTGGGGGGGGGGGGGGTGTTGGCTGGCCCTCTTTCAGATGTTGTCATGTAGATCGGTACACAGTATCTCTGTAGCCTTTAAACGAAACGGGTCTTTCTTACATTGATGCTCCTACATATTATCATGCAAGCACCAGAAAGTTACTTTCCATCCCTCATATACTGTGTGCACAGTGCACACCCCATAACCCACACACTGCACATCATTTCGGAGCTCATATCTTTGAACGGGTAAGGACTAGTTACTTAATATTGACAAGACGTCTACACAGTTAGAGAATGTAGAATAATTGCTATTTGGTGTATATGGTACCACATCAATACAACATGGAATTGTGGACAAAATCTTATCCAACGAAAACAAAATAGTCAAGTCTTGGGTCTGAGAGGCTAAATCTAATCAAATGGTGGTCCACGGCTCAAATGCTGAATAAATAATGGACTTTGAGATGGAAAAGGTTGAAAACCACTGATTTATAATTATTTGAACTACGAGACAAAGGCTCACAAGAGAATACAGAAGATTGTTCTAGGGCCATACTGTATATGTATTTTCCTGTATATTGCCCTGTGTACCATCTCTTTTCCCCTCAATGGCGTATGGGTGATGAGTAGTGCTGATTGAGTGATTGAGTACCAGCTGGTGTGTGAGTGGTGTCTGAATGTGAGTGGTTGGCTACTAAGTGGAGCCTTGCGGTGATTGGCTCTTGTTAGCAGGCTCAAATATAAAGCTGGATGTCACCTGCCTTCCTTGTTGCCTTCTAATGTTTTTCTCCTGTCCATGCAGCCTCCACCAATCCACTGTTTCCCATGCGTTTAAAGTGGTCAGTGTCATGAGTTAAATCCATGGTAGTGTAGACTGTAAAATAAGGTCTAGATATAGTGAGTACCAAATGCAAATAACAGCAGTTCAGGGTACAAATGATCCGTACAATATAAAGTACAAAAATATGTGAGATATGGTTTCACAGGCTACCGCATGTCCCAGACAAAGACTCAGCCACCGCAACTCAGCTCTATTGGCACAGTTGTTCTTTGGTTTGCCGAGTGGGAGACTAGGGTTTGATTTGATCCCAGGTCGGGTCTAAATCACTACATCTAGAAAAACTACCAAAAAAAAACCCTACAAACTGACAAAGGACAAGGAGGGGAGCCACGATGTAATGTCATGGTTGCATCAAGAAACAGAAATGTGTGTGTAAAAAAATAAATAAAAAACTTATATTTGATTGAGTGTGTGTTAATAACATACATTGTATAATGTAGAAAACAGAGGGTAAGGAGTGCATCTGTTTGGCTGTAGAGTAAAAATCTCCCACACAAGGTGCTCTTTCGTAGCCAGGTGACAAAATTGGTGCAAAAAAAGTTAGACCAAGGCACTCTTGAGGGACAGTTAAAAAGCCTTTATTTTAGGGCTAATGCATAGCAAGAAATAGCAAGAAATATAAAAAAGCACGCGTTGCGGCACAATGCCTTCTTCAGGGTGACTGGTCACCCTGAAGAAGACTTTTTTTGCATACATTGTATAATGATAATGTTGACAGTCAGAATCTAAAGTTTTTATATAATGTGTGTTGAACTTACCCGTTGGGTTGGCGGTCTGGGCCGGTTCTGTGAATGTGATGTTGGCGTAGGTCTGAGCTGGGAGGTCGACCTCACCTCGACCTACAACACAATAAATTAAAATCTCATTTAGAACATGCACAATGTCTGACACAAACACACATCTGCCACCACAAAAACACGCACATAAGCTTTGCAAAAAATATATAAAGGCAACAATGTCCAAGTAAAAAGCTTACTTGTAATTAATCATGGCCCATGCTCACCCAAAATCTTCTCCTATTGACTCTTTAATATCGATGAAAGGTAGTAGGTAGTTTTTTTTTGTATCCCTGTATGTATGTACTCTACTGTATGTATAGATGAGGACACAGAGTCAAGGTTGTTGCACACTGCTGCGTTTTTCGTTGCGAAATGCGTTTTTCAGGACAAGGAGAGAGAGAGAGAGATAGAGAGAGCAAGGGACTGAGTGGTGCGCGAAACGGGCGGCAGTGTGCAAACGTGACTGACACAACGTGAGGTTGATTTTTTTATTTGCGTGCTCCGAAATTCACTCCGATATTCGGCCCGAAAAACGCAGCAGAGTGCAACCAGCTTAAGAATGTTCATTTATCTGCATTTGTGTAAACTTTCTACATTTCGGTAGCAGTCAGAGTGAAAGTACATTGTGAAACTCTACACAACATGTATGTATGTTAGTCTCACCTCTCTTCTTTCGACAGATGCGTGACCACAACAATAAATAGGCGAGCAGGAGCCCCACGCCGCCCAACGCAGGAAGTAGAATCTGCACAGCTTTGAAATGTGGCGGCTTCGCTTTCAGAATAACAACTCCTACAAAATAACAAGCGGGTGAAAAACCCACAGCCTGGCCTGAAAACAAACACTCTACGTTCATGCAGGGGTGACATTAGATCTAGAAGGTTACTTTGGCAGTGGCATAGGACAAAATTTAAGTTTGAAAATTGGTGAATGCAATATTGAAAGGACTACTGACATATCATTATATTGCAAATTGCACTTATTTTGTTTTAAAAAGTAGATATAATAATCGCATGCTTTCTCACCTCTCACATCCACCCAGCTCTCTGGTGACTCTCCGAGGTCAGAGATGCTACACTTGTAGAATCCTTCATCAGACTTGTAAACACTGTGGATGGTCATCTGTCCTGTAGACTCTGTCCTGATGAGGGATCCATCTTTATAGAAATCAGCTGGGAGGTCAGAGGATGGTTTACCGGTAGTCTTGTTCTTGTACAAGCAGCGTAGAGTGACATCACTTCCCTCTATCACAGGACGTACAGGGGTCTCCAGGATCACATCACCTTCTGGAACAAACATAAACAGTCAATATAATATCTCAACCAGCTTCTCCACTGAGTGTACGGCCACACCGAACTTCAATTCTGCCTATGCGGATTTGATGGGAACGGAGCGGTTTGTTCACATTTGCAGATTTCTGCCAAAACATTAGCAGAATCAATGTTCAAAAGTAGTTACTGGTTACAGCCTAAAGACGAAAGCCTTTATTTTTAGGTGCCAGGGTCAAATGTGCCATCAACCAATGTTCTCCCTCCCTCAGAAACTGTCAGTGAGGAATCCTTAAGCAAGGCATTTAGCCATTTTCACCATCAACTCCATACAGTATAGGTGTTCAGCAGTAGTACTGGGGTAGCTAGGCTACTGTATGAATGTTTGCAACTGTGTGAAAGTGAAACAGTGGTGAATTAGTGGTTCAAAACTAGCTGGGATACCTGCACCATGGCTACAGTATTACATAAAGGAGGTGCAGGTACAGTATAGTGGCTAATTACATTAAGTCCTAGGTTTCAGGTTACATGCTTCAACATTTCTGAGCATATACGGTACTTGTATGAGCAATTGGGCATGTGACAAATATACCTTCTTGAATCTACCAAACATCAAATGCACATTTTCTTAACTAATTTAAATAAATTACGATGAATACACAGGACCACAACGGAAACAAGTTGTACCACTGTACTATTTGCAAACTGTTAAAGTAAAATATTTAATTCATCAAACAATAAAGCTGAGTTTGCCTATTAGCGTTTTGAAATGGACCCTACAGTACCAGTCACAGTGATGTTGACAGCAGCACCGCACACTCCCTGCCCCGAGTCACACCAGTACACTCCTGTATCTTCAGGGTACAGGTCTGGGATGACACACTGGGATGACGTGTTTATCCCTCCCCAGTCTGTGGGACACCGACAGTCTGTGGAACACTCAGGATTGTGTGAGACATTCCTCTTCAGGCTGTGGTTCCCCTGGACATCACAACTGAACCTGAGAGACTCGTACTGAAACATCTGAGATCTGTTGGGAGTGATGCTGAGAACGGTTGCTGAAGGGGACAGAGGAGTCACAGAGAGAAAGGAAACAGACAAGAATCATGAGCAATGTCCAACTCATGCAACTGCAAGCATTGCAACATTGAATTCAAGCATACAGAGGCAATACATAAATTATCAAGTTTTACAAACCTTGAAAAAACTAAAAAAGAATAGCAAATGTACAAGCTCACAACACTCTGCGATGCGACGGTCTGTGACTGTGAGCTTATGCAGCTGCACTGCTTTTTGAATATAGCCAATGTATAATAAATCAGGCTTAAAGGAGTAAATCATCCCCAAAATGACTTTTTTTCTATTGTGGCTTTTAAGCCGTGACATCATTTTGTAGTCAGACCTCCAAGCAGATTTATTATCAATATCTGTCCCTCGCTATTTCAACAGATCCGAGACAAAGATAACGACCAAAGTATAATTCTACCACTTTCCTTTCAACAACAAAGAGAAGAAAAATGTGTAAATAGTAAAAAGATTCACGGGCGCTGGGGCCTTTTGCCCCCAAAAGTTCTCCTCTGCCTACAAAATGATGTCAGACTTAACAGCCCCTAAATGGGGGTGAACTACTCCTTTAAGTGGTTATCAAAAGCAATAATATTCACATGCACAAAGCACACACACAAACACGCGCACACACACTTTAGTTACTCACACACTACAGTGCAGAACGCTGCGGCCTCCATGCCGATGGTTGAGTGTGCGGCTAACAGGCTGCTGCTCTGCATCTATGGGGGTCTGGCCCTGTAAACACCACTTCCTGCGATCTGGTGTAGAATGAGCAGACAGGATCTGTCACAGCATTTTATCTCCTTCATCTCCTCTTGTGTGTCAGCTAGTGTATCTATCTACCCACATGCCCACCCACGTGGCCGGCGTCGGATTTAAACGGGGGACGGGGGCCAGCGGTGGAAAAAGTACTCAAATGTTTTGCTTTAAGAAAAAGTATCAATACTGCCATGTAGAAAAAATAGTAAGGCATCAAAATACTTAAAGTACCAAAAGAAAAAGTACAATTTATTTTTTTGAAAATAGCATAGTAAGGCATCAAAATGTACTTAAAGTACCAAAAGAAAAAGTACAATTTCTTTTTTGAAAATAGCATAGTAAGGCATCAAAATGTACTTAAAGTATCAAAAGAAAAAGTACAATTTATTTTTTTGAAAATAGCGTAGTAAGGCATCAAAATGTACTTAAAGTACCAAAAGAAAAAGTACAATTTATTTTTTGAAAATAGCATAGTAAGGCATCAAAATGTACTTAAAGTACCAAAAGAAAAAGTGCAATTTCTTTTTTGAAAATAGCAGATCTACAAGCTCACGTGCGTCATGTTGTGAGCTTGTAGATTGTCTATTTTCAAATAGCCTAGGAATAAAATGGGGTAATATGCATGTTTAGATGGAACAAAGTTTTCAAATAAGTGTAGTGGAGTAAAAGTACAACATTTGGATCTGAGATGTAGTGGAGTAAAAGTGAAAGTATTAGAAATTGGAAATACTCAAGTAAAGTACAAATGCCTCAAACTGTACTTAAGTACATTACTTAATTAAATGCACTTGGTTACTTTACACCACTGACGGGGGTATACATTTTCTTAACCACTTCATCATCATCATCTTCACTATCTTCATCAATACCAATTTGTGATCACATTGTAGTGTGATGAAGATGACTACGATTATTATGGTGTTTGGGTCCTGCTGGCAGTTCAAGCCCTTTCATGAGGGTGGCATAGCTCAGGGGTAGAAAAGCACGAAGGGTTCCCAGTTCGAATCCGGGCTCCCCCTGAGTTAATGTCGAAGAGTCCTTGAGCAAGACTCTGAGCCCCTAGTTGCTCCCAGTGAGTAGGTTGGTGTCTTGCCTGGTTTCCTCCGCCACCGTTGTATGGATGTGTGTGAATGGGTGAATGTAATGCACAATCTATGTAAAGCTCCTTGGATAAAAGCGCTATATAAATGTACCAGTGGCAACGTGAATGAAGGCTAAACTGTTATTTATGATGATGACAAGGACCACATTGGATTTTAAAGTATGGGCCTAATTACGACTATAATGATTTGAAATGATGAATTATGAAATGGACTGCATTTATTTAAATCCAAAGCACTTTCAGTACATTTCACATTCACTTATTCACACACCATTGGCAGAGGAAACCATGCAAGGCATCAAACCTGCTCATCAGGAGCAGTTAGGGGTTCAGTGTCTTGCTCAAGGACACTTCGACACAACTAAGACCGGCCAGGATAAGTCAGGGATCGAACCGGGAACCTTTCGATTCCAGGATTAAAGTGCACCCTGTGACCCACCCAAACGTCTTATATGATGATCTTATATTTACAATTGGCTTAAGGCTGCAGCCCACTTTGGCACAGGGCACAGGACACAGGGCAGTCCACAGTCAATGGACTTGCAGCAACATTCCAACACTCCCCCAGAGAGAGAGAGAGAGGGAGAGGGAGAGGGAGAGAGAGGAGAGAAGCGCGCACACTTGGGGGGGGGAGGGGGGCCATAGGCACAGGGCACAGGGCAGTCCACAAATGCACAGAGAGAGACGAGAGAGAGACGCACACTTTGGGGGGGGGGCAAATGCACACTTTGGGGGGGGGGCAAATGCACAGAGAGAGACGCACACTTTGGGGGGGGGGGGGGGGGGCAAATGCACACTTTGGGGGGGGGGGGAAATGCACAGAGAGAGACGCACACTTTGGGGGGGGCAAATGCACACTTGGGGGGGGGGGAAATGCACAGAGAGACGCACACTTTGGGGAGGGGGGGGCAAATGCACAGAGACAGACGCACACTTTGGGGGGGGCAATCTTTTTTTTTTTTTTTTTTTTTTTACTTTTTTTTTTACACTTTTTTTTTCCTTTTTTTTTTAACTAGATGTCAGCGGCCGGAAGGGCCGCGACCCTCTAGTGTTTTACATAAGCCTATAGGCTCTTAGATGGTTTTACATAAGAGTCGAGGGAGGGAAGGAAGGAGAGGGAGATGAGTCTAATCACATGCAGAGTAGCTACTGTAGTGTGACACAGTGTTTACAACATCACTGAAGCTGCAAGGAATGGATTGAAATTCACGCTTTACACAGGTAATGGTCGGTTTATTCTCCTTACACAGTCCAGTTCTCTTCATAGTATAATAATATTTGTAGTAGTAGTAGTAGTATTAATAGTAGTATAATAATTAATAATATATGTTTGTTTATGCCTAGTATATGGACCCCAAAGACATTTACTGTGTATATCAAATACAATTCCAGTATTTTGTGATGATTGTCAAGCCCACGTGACGACTTATTTTGTCAAAGAATAAGTCATCATGCTGCACTGTGCCCGTATTTATGTATTTCCGAACTTCAGAATATTGAACTTCAGCACTAGCATGAATGCAACATGAATGGCACTTCGAAATGCCAGGAGAACACATTGACTATATTTGCCATATAGGCTACAATTTGCAGTGAAATGAATTGGGAACAGATTCATCAGTCTTATTAACCCACGATGACCTACAGTAGATGCCTGCAGACTGTGACTGCACCAAAGGCCCTCCGGTTCACTATAGGTACAGTAGGCCAGTGTTTCTCAAACTTGTATATTTCAATGTCTCCCCTTAACGCTGACAGTGTACAAATGGAACCAAATGGACCCGTCAGGGTTCATTTGGTTCCATTTGTACACTGTCAGCGTTACAGACTTGTACGGGTCAATTTGGAACCCCATAAAATAACCTACAGGGTCCCTGGAATATTTGTGACTTTTACCCAAAACATAATTCATCATTTTTTTAAGTTAAATGTAATTACTGGTGTAAACACCTGTCTTTTTACGGTGCATATAATTACGACGATACACTTCTTGGATCTTGAATTACAGTTCTGCACATTAAGACAAACAGCGCCTTTCAGTGACGGTGGCGTGCATGATGTTTGGGCAGCTCTTTATGTTCTTCGCTGTTTTGTCAGGTAAGTAAACTTAAAACTTAAACTGCTGTGCTGCCTCTGGGCAACTGAATTTCCCCTTTGGGATAATAAAGGTATCTATCTATCTATCTAAGTAGATCTACAACATTCATAATATCTGTGGAAGAGCGCTTAGGCAGTGACCCGATCTGGTAGCGAAAGTTTGGGACATCTGAATGGTGCCCAGGTTTTCTTAGTGCCCAGATTTTCCCCCTGTCCTCAGCATCAGAGACATCTGCCATCGACCCCGGGATGAGCTGCTGCTACACCTTCAAAGGCACAGACTATCGGGGGACGCTTGCCAGGACGCTCTCTGGCAAAACCTGCCAGAGCTGGTTGGCACAGACACCTTACAGTCACGAGTATGGGCCCGACATCTACCCTCACGCGTAAGAACACCCTGACAAAATATCTATCTATCTATCTATCCATCTATCTCTGCCTGCCTGACTGTCTGTCTAACTACATATTGCTGTACGTCCTGTAAAGGCACGTGCACACATAGACATCAAAGGGGACTTGAGCCCCTGCCCTTTTACCCGCCTGTAAAAAGTGCCCTCTCCACACCATGAATGCAGGTTTTTCTATGGTGAAAGATGCAAATGCACACTTTCCATGGCATACCTGAAGGCAGCATTCAAGAGAATTGCCTTGTCCAAACTCTCCTGAACTTAATGCAGCATCTCACGTTGAAAGAATTGCCCTCTCGGTGTAGAAATCCATGCTGTACGCCACATTGCCTTTTTTATGCTTAGCTTAGTGTGGTATCAAGTTCTGCCGACCTCCAAGCTCACAACGCGTCGCAGTCTGCTATTTTCAATATCTTCACCAAAAGGCCCTTTTAGAAATGTCAGCCCCTGCCTCTTTAACATTCTCTGCACATACTGTACCTACATTTCTGTCAGAGGCCTGGACCAGAACTACTGCCGTAATCCAAGCCATAACAAGATGCCATGGTGCTACACCACTGACTCGGAGACACGCTGGGAGTTCTGTCCGGTGCCCAGATGTGATCATGGTAAACTGAGTTTAGCTACAGTAGACGTTTACTGTTCTGTCATTAAGCATCAGTAGCATTCAGTCCGGATTAGTGCAAGTCACTGTATACAGTAGACACGTGTATCTCAACAAAGTATGTTCACATTACAACTGGTTCAGAAATGCTGCTGCTTGACGCAGAGAAGAGGTTTAGCATCATAAACACATCCTCCGGTCTGTCTGCAGCAGAGCAGTTTTCACCGTGTGTGGCATGGAAACTGCTCTGCTGCAGACAGGAAGGCCCTGCAGCGAGTGGTGAAGTCTGCTTAGAAAAATCACCGGAAGCAGCCTACCTGCCATCAGTGACATTTACACCAGCAGATGTAATAGTGGAAGAAATATGTAACAGAAAAAGGCTAATGTGTTCACTTCCGGCAGAAAGCGTGAAAATGTGCACCTAGGGGTATTTTTGTGCGCTGAATTCAAAAATTGACGGATCCAAGCACTTTTCCCATGGGATCTGGTGGCTCTAATTCACTTACCATACTTTAATTAGCATGTGAGGGGTCTATCTAGGGGGTTTTCATGATTCTGAATCCATTGCAAGCATTTGTTTTGCACGAAAAACATTCCTTGGGCTAAAAATGGACCCTACAAAACTGTGAAAAGTGATGACTCATCACTAAACCATACTAAACCATAGTTTTGTGGGGTCTATTTCTAGCCCAAGGAATGTTTTTCGTGCAAAACAAATGCTTGGAATGGATTCAGAATCATGAAAGACCCCTAGATAGACCCCTCACATGCTACTTAAAGAAGATTTTTGGGGGGGGTCTTTTTTCCCTGTATGGTAAGTGAATTAGAGCCACCAGATCCCATGGGAAAAGTGCTTGGATCCGTCAATTTTGGAATTCAACGCACAAAAATACCTCTAGGTGCAAGTTTTCACGCTTTCTGCCAGAAGTGAACACCCTTTTCACATATTTCTCCCACTATAAGAAAAAGGCTACCAGCATCATGGAAGATGCCACCCACCCTGCTCATGGTCTGTTTGCCCTCCTCCCTTCGGCAGGAGACAAGAATATTTTTTTTAATGCATGCTGCTTTTGTAGTTGTCTTTTTAGCAGGCAAGTGCAATTGCTTTTAGGTATTATGTTGTTTTTATAGAGTCTATGTATATTTTATTATGTCCAGGACCTGGGTAACACATTTCGTTCTGTATTTGTACTGCATGACAAAAACCTGCTTCATAGAGTCCCCCTCCTCGTTTCCACAGAATCCCACCAGAAGGTGTTGAAAGTTAAGGTGAGCCCAGGCGACCCCACTGTGGACCTGGATGATCCTGCTGTGATGGAGGACATCTTGAAGCAGGTTAGTGTCACTAGTAGGCTGTATAAGTCCATGTCCAACATCACAGCTGGACGGACCAGAGGACTAATGTCTTTTGAGGACGGTTTCTCTGTCTCACTAAGTGCATTTACTCAAAGTACCGTATTTTCCGGACTATAAGGCGCACTTAAAAGCCTTTAATTTTCTCAAAAAACTACAGTGCGCCTTATAGTCCAGTGCGCCTTATATATGGATCATTCATTGACATTGACATTCCCTTTAGCACAGCTCCATCTGTTGGATGCATAACGCAAAGATAGCGTCTCTTATGTGCGCCTTATAGTCAGGTGCGACTTATATATGAAAACAGTTTGAAAATAGACCATTCATTGACAGTGCTTATAGTCAGGTGCGCCTTATAGTCCAGAAAATACTGTACTATACTTATGTAGAATTATGAGGTACTTAAACTTTACTGGAGTATTACCAATTGTTCTACTTCACTACATCTCAGAGGCAAATATTGTACTTTTACTCCACTATGATTATATGAAAACTTTAGTTACTAGTTACATTGTAGATTTTGACTTTTATTACAAAACATAGCCTGCATTAACCACTTCAACCCTATATACATTTCATCCATTTGAAAATAGCCGATCTACAAGCTCACAATGTGTCGCGATGCAGCGCATTGTGAGCTTGTAGATCTGCTAAGGATTCTTATAGAGGGTATGCTCGTGACATCATCATCATACCCGTTAGTTATGCGGGAATGCTGAGTGGCAAAAAACATATTTTCTGCCCTGGACCACCCAGAGATTTTATACATTTGAAAACTTCAATTCAAGTACATTTTGATACCAATACTTTTGTTCTTTTACTCAAGTAAACTTAGAATTCCAGACTTTTACTTGTAACAGAGTATTTCTACATAGCAGTATTGATACTTTTACTTTTAAAACGGTTTCTCTTGACTCTCAGGTGAAAGAGAAATTGATTGAGGTGTGTCGAGCCGTCAAGCTGACATGGAAGAAGCAACCTGATAGAAAGGTCTTCAAAAAGGAGGAGGCGGACATGACAAAATGAGAACCCACCGCACCAAATACTTCTCATGTGTGGAGAATAGCAGATACAGCATAGTTAGTGGCATTTTAGATTGACATATACTTATGTCAATCTACTTAATACGTATGTTCCCAGCAGTATCGCTCAGGAAGTCAATCTTTTTTCTTTTTCCATGTTCATTTCACTAAACTGCACTTAACTGTTTTTGATCAATTAAACAAATGCATCTGTAGGTTCAAACCTTGCCTACTTCTCTTCATAGTGACCTTTACCATTTCATCTTTACCACTCACCCACACCAAACGTGCATTTTTATTCCCCAAGGTCAGCACTGCTCCTGAGTTTATCACCCCTTCTTTTTTTTTCTATAATTTTTATCCCACGATTTTGCAACCCATTTTCACCCAGTGCCAATTGCCTATGTAATCCTGGGCTCTGCTCTCCCTCTGCCGCGCCTGGAGAGACAACGGACTGACCTCATGCTTCCTTCAATACATGAGTAGTCCAAGTTGTTTCTTTTCACCTGACAGGGGGGATTTTCCCCGGGATGGACGTAGCCCGTGGAAGGAACACGTTATTCCAACCAGTTCCTTTCCCCTCCATCAAGCGCCCCGGCTGGCCAGGGGGAGGCATTATTGAGACCAGGATTACTGCATATTTTTGTGAGGGTATCAACCCTAGGAGACACGGGGAGAACATGCAAACTCCACACAGAAAGGCCCTATTGCCGACCCCACCTAGGGTGTGGGCGCTGATGACGCGGAGGGAGAAACACACCCCCAGCACCCACAGCGTCCCCCGGCAGGAATCGAACCCAGGACCTTCTAGCTGTGAGGCGAAGCGCTAACCACTGCGCCACCATGCCCCCTGAGTTTAACACCCCTTCAACAAACAAAAGTAATGTACAGAATTCACATTCCCTTGTGAATTGCTTGACAGTTCCCTGCCTTGACATTTTGCATCCAGTTTACATGATATCCAAACACAGATACATTTCCATATATTCCCCCTCCCATGGGGGGCAGAGGACTTATGTAAAGCCATAAAGTACTGACCTGGCGAAGATGTCATCTGACATTGAAACATTGTTCTCTTGCACCCTGTTCTATATTGATGTATTATTATAATTATAAATCTCTGCATCGAATATAGTATCATTTTAAATGACTGGATAATTTATAAACAGGTGGCAAACAAACAGGACATAGTCATCAGTGATTCCAAATGAGTTTATCATCGTTTAATACAAACACATAAAATAAAATGACTTTTACCGTTTCAGGAATGTACTTTTAATGGAGGATGTTGACACTTAAGCCCTTTGCACACAGGCGCGTTTAACCGCACGGATAAAACGGACAATATAATTTTTTGAAAAGAAAACAATGATTCTCTATGACCTCATGCACACCGGCTCCGAATTAGCCGTGCGACGAGTGGCTGCCGCCGTGCGTTTTTTTCTCGATCGAACCCAGTTCGATTCGTGCGTCTTGTCGCATGCGGTAAAAAACTCATCACTCCTTTTATGACTCCTTTTTGGATCCGCAGCGCCGATTCCGCACAGCCTTGCACACCAAATCCAATGCGTTTTATTCATGCCGCAAACAAAAAAAACGCAACTGTCCTGTGTGCAAAGGGCTTTACAGTAGATGCAGATTCAGATTCGTAGCCTCTACTGTAGGTTGATTGTGGCTGATAAAGCCTGTAGTCAACCACCAACATCACGAGAGCATTCAGAGACGAGGTGGAGGTTTATATTCTTTACAAAAGGCACAAGGCTGGTACTGTGATAATAACACGATCTAACATACAACAAGTCAAATATACAGTGTTCCCAGTGTGTTGTGAGAAATATCACACATCAATTTAGCTCCAATCAGAACATTTCCCTCCACTACAGCTCTGAGATGACGTTCCACATCAGGCACCGTGAACAGTGGCCAGGATTGTTCATTCTTACGGTTTTCTTACCGGGGATAATTTAGACTTCAGTTCAAATAGCCTTCTTCTGATCTGAGGCTATCGTCTTAGGGCAGGGTTCCCCAATTAGTTTTCCCCAGGGGCCGAATTATGTCTAGGGTACCAAGCAGAGGGCCACAACATTGCAGGGGGCGTTCCTGCTACTCCAGCGGACATATCGTCGTTGTCGGGTGAAAATCTTGTATGTCCAAAACCGTTCGTTTTGAATTCATAATTTTTTTAATTATTTAAACTAGTGAAAACAGCCGATCTACAAGCACACAACTTGTAGATCGGCTTGTTTCACTACTTTTGTGCGACGGCCTTGTATGATTTGCGAAAGAACATACAAATTTGGAGATTTCCAGCCAACAACGACGAGATTTCCAGCCGACAACGACGATATACTAGTGTTGTTGCTGCTCTTATACCACCATTATTACTGGGGTTGGTGTGGGCCAGACAGTAGCCACCCGCAGGCCGCCTATTGGGGAACCCTGTCTTAGGGTGATAATGACCGCTAGTCATATTGGTAGGGGATCCATCTCTGAGGTCTTACGAATCTAGTAGTACGTTTCTTCAAATTAATGGCGATAAGACTTCATCTGGTCTGTCCATGGGTCCTCCATTCAGCGTTAATGTTGAGGAACAATAAGACTGGTAGAAGAACTCCTGCTCCATCACAGCATCGCCTTCCTAAGATAAAAATAACAATGCAGCAGTCAATTAACACAATCTGTGTAGGAATGTTATTGACATTGAGAATATTGGTGATGATGAGGAGGATCTATTAGAGATAAAAAAGCATTCTGGAAGGCTCATCTGACGTCCTGTCCATCAGCTGAGCCAAACTGGTAATATTTTATCTAGATTTGGAGTCAATTACACCATGGAAATCAGGGACTCACTAACAACCAGGTGCTTCACCCTGGGCTGGGCATAGTGTAGTTTAACTTGGAAAATGCTTTTAACACAAGAGTGGGAATAATTGTGGGCTCGCCTGAAAGGCGAGAACCCTATGTTATCTTCATTATTTATTTATCAAGTTCTGCCACGACAGTACAAAGGCAGGGCCCTTAGCCCATGAGGTGCAATTAGCCCTATTCACGGCCCGCCCACTCAGCAAATTTCTCAGCAACTTCCTGGTGCACTGCTGACGTCAGTTTAGAAGGTGAAATTAATACAGAAATAGCTGGACTTAAAGCCAACAAATCATTATTTCGAACGGTAAAGTAAATTATAATGCTTTGTGCCTTTTACTATTTTGTGTTCTTGATCATGCTAGCCGTATTTTATACTTTACTATTCGGAAATTGCATTAAATGTGCGATTACTGTGTTAACTCTGTGGGATTTTAGTAGGGTTTCCCCTTCAAAATGTGACTTCAGCACCAGGGGGATGCTGAGTGGGCGGGCCGTGAATAGGGCTAATTGGAAATTGCACCTGGTGTTAGCTGGAGTATGGTTGAGCTTCACATGACAGTTGGCACGCTGCAGAATATAGTTACGTTGGCAACCATACTTGCAATTGAAGTGCCAACAAGCCAAAGGGTAGATCTTTGTGCCTATACATGATGGTGTTACATGCGAGCCCACACTGTTTCGTAGGAACAGTATTTCTAGTTTATAATACATTCTTAAACTGTGTAGGACTTCATTATTGATGGCTAATTGGCCTCAATAACATTTTTGACTCATCCAAGGTTTATTTTCTGTGGCAGCCAGGCTGCAACAGTAACAATACAAGGAGATGGAACCACATAGTATGAATCACCTGCTGTAGTTAAATGACTAAATGTTTACATAAATATGAATTAACCCATTCAGAATGGGTACACATTATGGTGTATTATACATTATGGTGTATTATTATTTTATGCTTTAACTATTGAAAAATAGCAGATATATATTGAGAAATCATGAAAATTAGAATTGACCTGATTCTATAAGTGTCTTTTGAATCCTTCTAAGGTTTTTTTCCTTCTATGTCAGCAATCTGGCCAGCCATCGTCAAAGAAAAGGTCCTTTTCACTTGAACTGGAGCTCAGTTAGTCTGTTCTTGAGAGACTACTATCTCAGTGGTTCTCAAACCTTTTCATGTCAAGGACCCCCAAACTGATATGTATTTGGCCACGAACCCCCATCTCAAAATATTTAGTTCCAGGGACCCCCCAGAAGCAAAATTTGAGTTACAAACGTTCGCTTTGAAAATACATATATTCAAAGATTTGCACACATCTTCACGACTTTTTCAAAAATAGCAGATCTACAAGCTCGCAGCGCGGCACTCGGTGCCGCGCTGTGAGCTTGTATATCTGCTATTTTTCACTGGTTAAAGCATTCAATAATTCTTGGCCTAAATGAATTAAAGGAAAATGACTCACAGCTCATCGAGAAGTGGCTTCTCCTCTTCCTCCAGGCCCTGGTAGAAGGTGTCTTTGGCTCTGACGGAGTTCAGGAGACGGTAGACTTCCCTCACCTGCTCCTCTTTGGTGGACTTGGCCCTCACGCCACGGTAGGCGTCCATGGTGATGATGTCCTCCTCGAGGAGGAGATCCAGGATGGAGTCCACTTTGGTCACGTTCTTGATCAGGAAACGCCGGTTCTTGTCGACAAAGTGTCTCGCTGGAGCTAAAAAGGAATGAACGTCGAGTTGTTGGTGAAAAATCTCTGAGTGAAACATCTTTAATTAGGCCTAGAATTATTGAATGCTTTAACCAGTGAAAAATAGCAGATATACAAGCTCACAGCGCGGCACCGAGTGCCGCGCTGCGAGCTTGTAGATCTGCTATTTTTGTAGTCGTGAAAATGTGTGCAAATATTTGAATATATGTATTTTTTTAAGCGAACGTTTGTAACTCAAATTTTGCTTCTGGGTGGTCCCTGGAACTAAATATTTTGAGATGGGGGTCCGTGGCCAAATAAATATCAGTTTGGGGGTCCTTCATATGAAAAGGTTTGAGAACCACTGACATAGTAGTCTCTCAAGAACAGACTAACTGAGCTCCAGTTAAGTGAAAAGGACCTTTTTTTTTGACGATGGCTGGCCAGATTGCTGACATAGAAACATAGGGGTTTTCAAAAAACCTTCGAAGGATTCAAAAGACACTATAGAATCGTGTCAAAATTCAAATTTTCACGATTTTTCAAAAATAGCAGATCTACAAGCTCGCAGCGCGGCACTCTGTGCTGCGCTGTGAGCTTGTAGATCTGCTATTTTTCAATAGTTAAAGCATAAAATAATAATACACAATAACGTGTACCCGTTCTAAATGGGTTAAACATTCTATGTTTTAAAATATAAAGCCTTTGCATACCTCAGTTACTGAAATAATAGTGTTAATATGTGTGTTGTGTAAAGGCCTATCTCAGTTTTTGGAATTTGATACAGACAATATAGGAGCATAATAAATATTAATTCATTTGTTAAATTATATGAATTATCGGTTCCTACAAGTTTTATGTGCATTGGAAAAGGCAAAGTCCAGTGCTCAAATATATCGTGGCTGTCAGGCAAAAACCTCTTATCTCTGTATTTTAAAGGTATATTCAGTGATTGTATTTCATTCAAATAAAAATATAATTTGTACATTTTCCATTCATTCTACTCACTAGAATGTGTGCTGACCATATAAGTTATGTTATGATGTTTAGTTATGATGGTCAAAATAAGTTTTGAGAAACACAGTCGCTCTGAATTAAGAACTTCTGCTAAATGCCTAGATTGTAAACTACTGAACTCATAAAATGCCACAGTCTCGTAGTAAATCAGTATCATACATATCCTGAAGCTGGAGACGTAGGCCTACCGATATTCAGTGATTAGGTCTAATGATCAAATCAAAACGAGAACATTATAATGGTGTAAAAAACATTTCCACGCTGTAAGGCCAGTAAGACAAGATGACCCCCGGACACTTTCATTATCACTGAATACACCTTTGTGTACCATTTGAGTGTGTGTGTATGCGTGTGTTCTTTACATAAATGAACGCTATACTTGATCACAGCGTAACACAAAAGCGCAATGGAAGCAGATCTACAAGCTCTCAACTCACCTGGTATGGTCGCAGCTACTCCTGTAGATTGTGCAAGACATAAGACAGTGTACAAATTATTATTATTGTTATTATTTAGAGTAGACAATTATTTTTAACCCCCTTTTCTCCCCAAATGAGTCGTTATATGGATGTCAATTGTGAAGTTTTCATATACAAGTAATTGTACATCTGTTTCATTGTGTTGTAGGATATATTCAGCATATGGCTCTGTTTTGAATATGAACTAAGCAGGTCTCAGTCTGTAAGGTTCATATACCATGAAGTGGCAGTAACAGCAGCAGAAGCAATAACCTCCCCCCAGTGGCAGCATACAGTATGACAGCCGAGACAGGCTTGAGTAAAACACTTCTTTATCGAAAAATATGGACTGACACATTCCGTAGAGCTTCCTGGTGGATAGATTACACTTGGGACAAGACGCTAAGCACCTGATATTTTGCATTTGTACACGTTTGGAGCAGTAAGGGGCTTAAACGGGCTGTCCAGAAGCCCTCCCCCTCTGATCTTTTGTATCGCTCGTAGAGTGAAAATGTCTACGAAATCAAAGTCCTCTGCAAGCGTTATAATTTATGGCTGCCTCTAACCCTGGTAAGAGGCAGAATGTCATACTCCTAAAGGCTGGGCGTTGAGCCTGTCGGTGGAGAATGTTTAATAAGAGCAGTATGACTAAGTCCTCCCAGTGGGGGCTCCTCACTGGCAGGTGAGCCATGAACTCAAAGGCTGCAAGGCTTAACTGAAGTTAAGGCAACACAAAGTAACGTTGCCGTCCATCCCAAAATATTAAAGAGCTATTCCCAGGGTTCCCACACATTTTTACCAATTAATTTCCAAAACTTTTCCAGAATATTTAACCCAATTTCCAGGACTATATAACAATAATTCAGCTCAATAACAAGTCGCTTACTCCTATGCACAATGCCCAAAGACAGGTAGTGTATGCCAGTGGTTCTCAACCTTTTCAGGCTGTAACCCACGTAATAATCATATTTTAACTGGGGACCCGGCACCCTGACCAGCACTAAGAGTTGAAGAATTTTGTATAACACGTTTCTATTGTGAAAATAGCAGATCTACATGCTCACAACACCTCGCAACGCGAGGCGTTGTGAGCATGTAGATCGGCTATTTTCACAATGTCTGCCTCTAATATTTGACAATGTGGCCAATCTGTCATTTCAGAGGTATTAACAAAATCAATAACCAAAGACAAAGCATAGCTATTTTTTCCAGGACCTTCCAGGACCCTTGATCAATTCCAAAACTTTTCCAGTACTGGAAAAATATTTTTCTAATTTCAAAACAATGCCAGGAATTTCATGACCGTGGGAACCCTGTACATTTAATAATAAGATAAAACCCTGCCTTTACCTCTCGGGTCAGTGTTTTTCTGCCAGACTACTTCGTCAGATCGCAGCAGTTTCAACGGGACGGTTTCTGCATCGAGATCCACCGTCACCTCGTGTGTTGGATGGAACACAGGTCCATAGTTCTGATGATGTTTCACAACCTGAAAACACATACACAAAAGTCACATAGTAGTAGTTGTAGAAGAAAAAAAGCTAAACTGTGATAGCCGAGGGCAGTGTGGAGAGTTTGGACAGTGTGGAAAGCGCATCTGGACACACTGGGACAGTGTGGACAGCGTGGACTATGTGGCCTCATTTATGAATAGTCCAGCGGATTAAGACAATATCTCGGAAGAATCGTTCACTTATACAAACTCCAAATTTGGCATGAAAACACCTAGCACCTTCTTTTGCTCCATGCATACTCCACTTTTGGGTGATAAGCCACTCACCTTTAAGGTGGAAACACTATCATTACCTAATCGGTAATCACTGTTTAGAAGATTCCACCTAAAAGGTGATGACCTTATCACCTAAAAGTGGATGCATGGCCCAGTGAAAATCCAAGATGGCAATTGTTTTTGCAAGATGGCTGTTGCATCAAATCTAAAACAAGGTTTTTCAGAGTAGAACTTGAATGTCTGAACATGTTTTAATTATGGAAGTTATCAAAATGTATGTGTCTTGATATGGAAAATGCAATTTAAACCAGGGGTCTTCAACAGGGGGTCCTGGACCCCTAGGGGGTCCTCAGCGTTACTACAGGGGGTACTCCAAAATCTTTGTGTGATAGAAACTTTTTTTTTCTCCAAACCCATTAACCACTTGAACCATAGCGTCCATATTCTGAGAACTTTAGCCAAAAATAGCAGATCTACAAGCTCACAACGCCTCGCGCTGCGAGGCGTTGTGAGCTTGTAGATCAGCTATTTTCGGCAAAGAGGTTTGGTGTAAAAGGGGAAAAAGAGCAGACTAAGTACAGAATGAAAGGTCAAGTTTATTAAGTGTTGACGGTTCAAGTGGCTAAATATCTGAAAACACAAATTGCCAGAATCCAAAATACACTGACGATTGTGCTGTCAAATAATGAAACTATATGGAATCTATGAACAGGTTGTGGGGGTCCCTGCTTCATCTCTCTCTCAACCAAGGTGTCCTTGGCCTGAAAACATTGAAGACCACTGATTTAAACTACTTCTTTTTTTTTTTTTTTTTAATACAGGTTTAATTAGATAGCATTTGGGACACTAAATTATACTATAACTACAGTTAGTAGACTACAACTACACTACTTAGCCAACACTGAACCCTATGCTGAGTTTCACAGCAATGATGATGTCACCAGTGTGGCCTGGTTGTGCTTTGACAACATCACTCTCTTATAGAAATTATTTCAACTAATTGACATGGATTACAACATTGTAATGCAGATCAAAAACACTTTTAAGATTGTGGACTATTCTACATCCGGTTGAAAAATCGTGGATTTTTAGCTGGCTAACAGAGCTTTTCTGAAAAAAAGTAGGTCCAAGGCATCCATACCAAATGTGATGCTGGTATAGGTCCTATATCAGGGGTCTTCAACAGGGGGTCCGGGACCCCTAGGGGGTCCCCAGAGTTACTACAGGGGGTACTCCAAATCTTTGTGTGATAGAAACTTCTTTTCTCCTTTTTTATATTAACCACTTGAACCCTAGTGTCCATATTCTGAGAACCTTAGCCAAAAATAGCAGATCTACAAACTCACAACGCCTCGCGCTTGTAGATCGGCTATTTTTGGCGTAGCGCTTTGGTGTAGAGGGGGGGAAAAAAAGAGTACAGAGTGAAAATGTATTCAAGATTATTAAGTATTGACGGTTCAAGCGGTTAAATATCTGAAAACACACATCATGGCGTCAATAATAATATGAACAGGTTGTGGGGGTCCCTGCTTCATTTCTCTCTCTCAACTAAGGGTCCTTGACCTGAAAACGTTGAAGACCCCTGTCCTATATTATTATATCCTATGTTGTTATTATATTAGGCATTGTCCATACCAAATGTGATGCTTGTAAAGATCCTATATTATCCATACCAAATGTGATGCTTGTATCACAATTGGTATTATGTCACTAATCTGCTGCAATAGAAGGGCACGAGGCCATGGCCTTCATAGCCTCCATGAAATGTCCGTCCCTGAACCGGTCATTATTCTGTTTCTCTGAAGTGTGAGGTTGTAGTACTGATGTGTGATACCTCGGGATCTACTTCGTATGAAGGATTAGAACATTGAAGTGTGAGGTTGTAGTACTGATGTGTGATACCTCGGGATCTACTTCGTATGAAGGATTAGAACATTGAAGTGTGAGGTATAGTATTGATGTGTGATACCTCGGGATCTACTTCGTATGAAGGATTAGAACATTGAAGTGTGAGGTATAGTATTGATGTGTGATACCTCGGGATCTACTTCGTATGAAGGATTAGAACATTGAAGTGTGAGGTATAGTATTGATGAGTGATACCTCGGGATCTACTTCGTATGAAGGATTAGAGCATTGCAGACGGTAGCGCTGGCCATTGGTGAGCGCACAGTCAGACGTGGTCAGGACTTTATCCTTGCGATGTTGCCTCATCACCTGCAATGACACAAACGTGATGTTTTATCAATGACACAACCACGATGTTTTATCACCTACAATGACACAAACATGATGTTTTATCACCTACAATTATGTAAAAACATTGCTTGATGAGGGTTCAATCATAAAGGTTTTTCAAGCAATAAAATTGGTTGTCAAGAGTGCTCACATCTACAGACTAGGCGCTTGTTGTCTTTTCAAATTCCATATCATGATTAATGCATTAAGTCTTAATGTATCCGATGTTTAATGCATTAAGTCTAAATGTATCCGATGTTTAATGCATTAAATGAGTAGTTCACCTTCAAAATGACTTTTTTCCTATCGATTACTCACCCCAATGGAGACTTGAATTCACACATGCATTTGTCTCTCCATCCGAAATCAATGGTGGGTACATTTATTATAATCCAAGTATTGTCTTAGGAATGCCACAAAAACTAAATATATACATACATATTGAACCCAGGTCTCCATGGGGTGAGTAGCTTAGTGGATAGAAAAGGTAATTTTGGGTTGAACTATTCCTTTGAGTCTAAATGTATTCAACGTCACAGAGATGCTAGCTACTCAACAAACATCGTTTTACCTCTTCGGGAGCGACATTGGCCGGCAGCAGGAATACGTTTACCAGACGTCTCTCAATTCCCGGTGGTCGAAGGAACAGCAGAACCTGAGCACGTTTTGGTTGCGTTTTACGGTGGCTCGAAAAGGTCTCCAGGAGACCGAAGATAGACAGGCGGGTCACATTTATAACCACGTGAGTCGGGGTGACTCTCAGTGGTTTTAAGAGTTGCACCCCCTCTTCTGTGATGTGGGCCACAGACAGGTCACCTGTGAAAAGGTTTTGAAACATTAAATAAGAGTTATGGTTAGTCCTAACCCTAACCCAAGAAACACAAGATCTTGACATGCCGAAACAAACATGCCGAAACAAACTTCGTCCAAAGCCCCTTTTCGACGGCAGCTTTAGCACTACACGACACTACTCCACACCACATACAAATATCTACATTTTCCATTACACAAAAGTATTACAACTATCCTAAATTATAATACACTATAATGGATTATAACTGTGATTATAATACACTATAAAGAATTAATGTATTACTATGATAATTATAATACACTATAGTAGATTATAATAGTGGTTATAACACAATAGAATCTATTGTCATATATTAAAATTATATCTGGTGGTCTAAATGAAAAGTCAGTGAGTGATCAGTCATTATGAAGTGTTTGGCCTAGCTCAGACCTACTCTAGATTGGATACTGTTTAGTACCACGTTTAGTACCGCTTTCACACCACTCTACCCAGGTCCTTGTAGTGGAAAAACATGGCAAGGCAAGTGGGCCATGCTCAAATATCAAATATGAATGTCTACATTGAATTGAAGTTTCTCCTAAATTTAGTTGTTTTACTTTTTTATACAAGAAACATTCACATATTCACATGTGTATAACACATCTTGCTGGAGGACGTATTAACTGACTCACCGGGTTTGATGTCACAGTGTGGCAGGCGTAGCTGGCTGACAGACTTCTGAGGACACTGGATGTCATACAGAGGACCTGCAGGGGTCCTTCCTGTTGACTGGAGACATCTTTCCTCCCACTGAACAGTCCTGTAGACGACTTCTCCCTCCCCTGTCATTTCAAACACCCACCCTGTCGCTCTGCACTGGAACAGCCCCGCCCTGGGGAGATTGGACCTATGACACAAAACAACATGAGAAAACAACATGAGATAATAATGTGTGCGTATGAGTGTGTGTGTGTGTGTGTGTGTGTGTGTGTGTGTGTGTGTGTGTGTGTGTGTGTGCGTGTGTGTTTGTCTGACCAATGGACTAAACTAAACCCAAATGTTGTCATACTATAAATACATGTTTCTACTGGGAGCAAAACAAATGTGTATGGACTTCTCCATCATATGAGTGAAGTCATATAGACTATCCATGACTGGCGGCCCGGGGGCCCCATGTGGCCCCCACCTTCACTTAATGCGCACGGCTCGAAGGATAATACTGGGATACCAACATATTATTGCTTTCATCTGTTACAATTCCAAACATGCAAAGATGATCCGCTTTAATTACTTACATAATTCTATATTAGTAGCTTAATGAATAGTATTAAAATATTGTACTTTTTATGTCCACACAATTTGAATTTAAGTTCATAAAGTTAACATAAGTATAACTAAATGCATTTGACATTAAATACAAATGTTACTTTACAGGATTCCATTTAAAACATTGCAAAAAATAAACAGGATTCCATTTCAAAAGTAGCAGAAATAGCCGATCTATCAAGTCATCGATTGGCTGAATGGGTTACATTCAGACACTAACCCTATACCTAACCCTAACCTCTATGGAAGTGTTGCCACTCAGACAATAAGAAATCAATGTCTGAATGGCAACATGTCTGAATGGAGAGCAGCCCCCGGTTGAATGTACTGTACTGTGTTTAGGATGACTGACCTGTATTGATTGGTATATTGTACCGTTTGCACGGTGGGGTCAAAATGGCTCTGAAAGACACAAAGCAGAAAGGAAACAATCAAGAGACTTTCAGTGTGATTATTCTGTCATAGGAGTTCAGTCAGAGATTCTACTGATGTTCTGTAGAGGAGATGGTTTTACTCACTATGTCCATGTTGGAATGATGGACATCATCAGAGGAGAGTCTAGAAACACACACACACACACACACACACACACACACACACACACACACACACACACACACACACACACACACACACAGTAATGAATCCAACAGCTTTTGCATGATGTAATATTCTGTAATTGTTTATAGAGTTTATTGTGTTATTTATTGCCATGTTGACGAATTGAATACCTAGAAACACAATGGAAACAAGTGCCCTGGACCTTTTTGGTGTTATCTTTTCAGTCTGATCGTACCTCTGTGCCGTTTTTCATTTTCTGTCTAATGGAGTATTCAAACAATCATTGAACCGTGGTTCCAATTTGCAGCTCGCTAAAAGGTGAAATTAAAGCATGTATAGTATAGACCGTTTTCCTGAGTGCTTCCCTGTAGATGCAAACTGCTGTGCAACTGCGGCGCAAAACAGCAGCCAGTGGTGGAGTAGAGCTGTAGAGGAAATACTCAAAGGGTCAAACCTGTTCTCCTGCTACTGCTATACCAGCAACATGTGGATTACCTTACAGAAGGCCTTAAAGGAGTGCAAACCCCTAATATCCTTACCACCACCCTGAAAAACCACTTACAGGCGGAAGCCACCCGAAACTGGTAATAGGAAACCTAGCCTAACCTCCCCTCCCCCTCTATTTGTATATACTTTTTTGCACTGTTTTTATTTTCATTTATTTGCTGAAGATATCCACAGCATAATACTGTACTCTATCCATCTGTCATTCAATGTTATTGTTATATGAGTTTAAGAGAAGGATCTCAACGCCTATAGGCTTATTTTAGGCTTATTTTGTGACTTGTAAATAGACTATAAGCCCCCATGGTCCCCCCCCCCACGCTATTTTCTGCCTTTGTATTTGATGTTGTGCTTTTTCTGCTTTTGAAATTGATGTTATCCTAGATAAAGTACTATGTTCTATCCGTCTGTCTTTCAATGTTATATGAGATACTTAAGTGTGGAAATAAGCCTCTGCTTTCTAGGATCGCCTTTTAGTTGACCTTGTACCAGTGATTTGTACCATCATGAAACTGTACTTTTTTCTATTGCAAACTTCTAATCAACTATTCAATCAATTATAGCCTTGCCTGAGTTTCCTTTTAGTTGACCTTGCACCAGTGAACTGTACTGTCATGAAGCTGTACATTTTCCTATGCAAAACTTCTAATAAATACCTCAATCAATCAAAGTAAAGTAGGCCTACAAATACCCAAAAATTGTACCTATACACTGTACCTAAATGTAGGCTACACAGGTTGCTTTATAATGGCGGCGGCGCCCTCTCCAGGGTGTCGCTCAGGAAATCGGTCTACAACTCTGCTTTCATTTCACCTTTCTGAGAGCTGCAGTTGTACCACGGTTCATTGATTGGGTGTAAATGATCCAGTAAAGAAAAAGAAAAACATGAGAAAAGGACATCCAATATTCTTTACTATAGGCCAATGCCCAATATACGTAACAGACTTACTACTTGTAGTTTTAGTTTTAGAATACCGGTAATGTTCGACGCCAATCCTGCTTTCTTCTCCATTCTGCATTCTGACACCAGGAAATTCCTCCGACGAGGTCTCCAAAAACGTCGTCACTGGTTGGTGAAAAAACTCCTTTTCCTTTCTTCCGCCCCGTGTTATAAAGACTGCCTTTAGTTTCTTGACTTGAGCTTTCCCTCTTACATATAGAGCTATCTTTTTGGATGTTTGGTCCCGAGCTCGCAGCAAAGAGTAAAAAGTGACTTTGTTAAGTTATTATTTGCTACTATGGATCGTTGTTGCTGTGTGCTGCCATTTTTGTTTGCTCACGTTTCCGTAAACAAGGCCGTAAAGTAACTTAATCTGTTGCAAAAATGTCGTGAATTACCATAGTAACCAACGCAACCAGCGTGATGAACTCTACTCTCCATGGCATGAGTAATCAATAGAAAAAAAGTCATTTTGGGGGTGAAAATTATCGTGAATAACTGCTCCCGCTCCCGCTGCTCTTGAGACTTTTGTATGCTTCTGTTAGCCAGGGAAGAAAATACTAGTCGGGACTATTTATTAGACCCTCTTTATATTATCGTTTTGGCTTCTATATTTTGGACCCCTTTATTGTTATTATTATTATTACTATTGTTGTTTTTGTTTCTTATTCTTAGTTTTTTCCGTTCCTTCTGTACTTTTCCTCTCACCTCTCCCCTCCGGCAGAGAGAGAGAGACACTAGTCACTATGGTAGAGAGACATACAAAGAGACTTACAAACCCAGATCGATTTAAAAATGAATAGCCTACACTGTATTGACTAAAATACCAACAAACAGGTTGCATTTTCATGTTAACATATTGTCTGAAACATCTAAATATGGTGCATCAATCCACGCCCAAATATGGTGCATTGGGGGATCCACGCCCAAATATGGTGCATCAATGACATCATTTTCGAAAATACCAAAGTATTGGCGACAACACAAGTAAAAGATTATAATAGTTATTAGAGAGATGTAGCCTCCAAATTCTACTGAGAAACCTAATCTGTACTAGGCAAATGTATTATTATGATTGATTGATATCATTATTAAAACTAGTCCTGTTTCTGGGGGTGTGCACAGTAACTAAGGGATTAGAGTCTCAGGAGTAATGTTGGAGTGGCCGGTGGGCAGATCTTTATGCCCATATATGGTGTTCCATGTTCGAGTGCCCGTTGGGCAGATCTTTATGCCCATACATGGTGTTCAACTTCTGGCCATCTGGCCAGTGATGAATATCGGACCAGTTAACCCACATATGGAGACCCCTGCATGATAGTCAACAATGTTATGTCAAAACATGCCCATATATGGGCATTCTCAGATATGTCCTTAATATTGATTTGTATTATAATATTGATTTGACATTGGGACAGGGATCTCCATATATGGGAATAAAACGTATGTTAATAAGTAAAGCCAAGCAGGGGCCTTGGCGAGTAAGGGCCTGGGTTTGATGCCTGGGGATCTCCATATATGGGCATAAGGGGGTACCCTAACAGGGCATCATCTGGGAATGCCCATACTGTATATGGACATTTTATTTATGTTATTCTTTATTAATATATATCCATATAAATATATGGACTTAATATTAACGTTTTCGGGGAAGGTAGGGTGTAAATCAGGGTAAAGCAGGCTCTTGGGCAGTTAGGGCCTGGGATTGATGACATCAGAATTGTCCATATATGGGCATAAAAGGGATTTTGTTTCTGGGAATGCCCATATATTTGTATTATTTTATCCTTTATTAATAACTAGAAGCTGGGCCGCCCTTCGGGCGGCCCAGCGTCTAGTGGGCGACCTGGCCAACTCGGAACAATGTAAATAGGGAATGAATGCCCCGCCCTTTAATGCAAACCCCATTATACCTGTTTTCATAGGACCCGTTTTGACCATTTGTCTGCCTGTGTCCATTTATGCCCATATATGGAGATATCTGTATCTGTCTGTCTGTCGGTGTCCATTTTATGTCCATATATGGAGATCACTGCAGTTATAGTTCTGGGTCCATTTTATGCCCATATATGCCCATATATGGAGATATCTGTCTATCTGCGTCCATTTTATGCCCATATATGGAGATCTCTGTATCTGTCTGTCTGTGTCCCTTTTATGCCCGTATATGGAGATCTTTGTGATTCTGCATCCATTGTATGCCCATATATGCCATATATGGAGATATATGTTTATCTGCGTCCATTTTATGCCCATATATGAGATTTCTGTCGCTTTTTCAAACAGATGGTCAAAACGGGTCCTATGACAACAGGTATAATGGGGTTTGCATTAAAGGGGGAACCGGCACTGTGTCTGCAACACAGTCGGAGGCACAGACAGATACAGAGATCTCCATAATGGGAATAAAGGGACACAGACAAACAGATGGAGGAGGAGACAAACTTAATGCAAACCCCATTATACCTGTTGTCATAGGACCCGTTTTGACCATCTGTTTGCCTGTGTCCATTTATGCCCATATATGGAGATATCTGTATCTGTCTGTCTGCGTCCACTTTATGCCCATATATGGAGATCTTTGACCATCTGTTTGCCTGTGTCCATTTATGCCCATATATGGAGATATCTGTATTTGTCTTTCTGCATCCATTTTATGCCCATATATGGAGATCTATGCAGACACAGTGCCAGTTCCAGAAAATCCTGATGTCAGACATCAGAATCCGAACCTTTCGTGCTGGTTCCAGAAAATCGTGTATCGGGTCGGGTCGAGGCCGAGCACTGCACTACCTGCTGCGGTGGGGAACGCACGTGCCGAATTTGAAATAGGGAATGAATGCCCCACCCTTTAATGCAAACCCCATGAATGCCCCAGCCTTTAATGCAAACCCCAATATACCTGTTGTCATAGGACCCGTTTTGACCATCTGTTTGTCTTTGTCCACTTATGCCCATATATGAAGATCTCTGCACACACAGTACCGGTTGCGGAAAACTCTGATGTCAGACTTTATGCCCATATCTGGAGAACGCGCGTGCCGGTGGGAAGAAGGGTTCTCGAGATACGCGGATTACATACATACATACACATTCACAGAGATTTTGTGTTGACTCATGTGGCGTACGTGATGTCAGAGCCTTTTATGAAGTGATGTCACAATGACTCAGCGCTTGCGCCGATTTCCTCCAGAACAGCCTGATGTCAACAATCAGCTCCGCATAAGGAGATTCCGAACGTTTCGCGCCGGTTTCGGAAAACCGCGAGTCGGGTCGGGTCGAGGCCCGGCACTGCACTCCGCGCGGCGGCGGGGAACGCGCGTGCCGAATCTGAAGCCGGTGGGACGAACGGTTCTCGAGATACGCGGATTACAAACAAACAAACAAACAAACAAACAGACAGAGATTTGTCGCATTTATAGATAGATAATAATAATAATATGTATCCATATACATACAATATATGTTATGCCCATTAAGGGAGATCCCTATCTGAACCAGCCACACTGATATGGGCCACTGATATGGGCCATGTCTTGGCCATCTGGCCAGTGATATATGACATAAGGGATCTTCATATGGGTATAAAAGGGATTCTGGGAATACCCATATATGGACTTTTACATGACAAGGGAACCAACCCATAGACTGTAAAAATGTGTACTGACTGACACGGAGACTGAAGCTGCGACATTTCTCATGGTAAACTGCGATCTTCGGTCGCAATTATTACATTGATATATAACTAACATAATAAGCTGTCCATGCTCCATGGTTAATGTACTTATTACAATTATAAATCTCTGCATCGAATATAGCAGATCTGCAAGCTCACAACGCATCATTTTAAATTAGAGATGTTACCGATCAATCGGCAATGGATCGGATCGGGCCGATCAAAGCGTGATCGGCGATAATCGGTGGTTTAGATCAAAAGGTAAATTCACCGATCCGATCCGATCGGTGCATCCGATCAACCAGCCGTTCAGTATGCCCACTTGAGGCCATTTTGGGGTATTGATTTCCACAGTGCTGAAGGAATAATTAGTTACTGCTATGATAATAAATACATAGTAATGCTGGTAAATAACTATAAGGCAAATATATAAATGAATTCATGAGTGAATTAATTAATTAAAGTTAAAACATTTAGAAAATATAAATAATATATAAATAATAACTTGATCGGATCGGTGATTGATCGGTATCGGGTGATCAAACTTTTGTGATCGGTGCTCGGTGATCGGTTCCAAAAAACCTGATCGGACCATCCCTATTTTAAATGACTGGATACGTTTTAAACAGCTGGTAAACAGGACATTGAGTGATTTACGAGTGATGCCAAACTACGACACATAAAAGAAATCATGTTTTCACCGAAAGGTTTATTGTCATAACACTTACATGAAACAGAGTCTTGACAGAGATAAAGAGGAGAACCCAAGCTGTTTGTTCAGCTGTAATATTGATGAGTTTATCATCGTTTAATACAATCACATAAAAAAGGCTTTTACTTCAGGAATGGACTTTTAATGGAGGATGTTGACACTTAGACGCAGATTCATAGCCTCTACTGTAGGTTGGTTGTGGCTGATGGAGCCTATGCAACATCATGAGAGCATTCAGAGACCAGAGGAGAGTCAAATAAATGCATCAAATATCAAGATTTATAGCCTTTACAAAAGGCACAAGTCTGGTACTGTGATCATTACATGATCACACATACAGCAGGTCAAATATACAGTGTTCCCAGTGTGTTGTGTGAAAAATCACAAATCAAATGAGCTCCAATCAGAAGCTTTCCCTCCACTGTACAGCTCTGAGATGACGTTCCACATCAGGCACCGCCTTACAGTGGCCAAGATTGTTCATTCTTACCTTTTTCCACACATCCTGTCCAAAAAGTAAAGGTCGTCCCCGTCGATATGTACATGATCAATACATGAATGTATGGACATCAGAGACACTGTGATATTTACATGATCAAACATACAACTGGTAAAATGACTGTTCCTCAGTCTATTGAAAATATCAACATCAAAGATATAATATACATAAAAAGTACAGTATGTGATGTTTACTTCTGCTTGTCATTTGTTACCGCCGCCACACGTGTTGTCAGAAAACACAACAGGATACGAAAAGTACAGGCGTTTCTAACAAAGCAGACATTACACACGGTGCAAATAATATTTTTTTCTTTTTCCTCTTATTATTTTTTTAAAATCTTTTTCACAAAAGAAAAGAAGCATTCAACTCTTTGAGTTGTGGATACGTGTCGAGAATCTCTGTTTTTTGTAGGAGTTTCAGGAACTGAAATGAAGTTCCCTCTCCTCCATTAACCATCGTATCAATGAGTTTAATACAAGCAGCTTCCGGCTGCAATGAAATCAGTTGTTTATAAACTCTTCGATTAATAATTCCATCAGCATGAGCATGCTGCAGAATGTGGAGATCTGAGCTGAACCACTCGACAAGTTCCACCTTGTTGGCGACCAATATGTTCACAGACGAGCCCTATAGAAATGAGTTGCAGGTATTATTTTTTGTTTCAATATGCAACAATTGTAACAATGACTTTATTTTGAGTTTGTGGTGGGCGATATGGTGATAATTATCGTTGAGATGATACAATGTGTCCACGATATGCCTTTTCAGAGATATCGTATATATCGTGATACAATTGAGGGAGCCTTGTAAATACAGAGATTCATTGCAGAATTCAATTTAAACCTGCATTTTGGTCAAAATCATCAGTTCAAAAAAAATGTCAAGGTCTCCACTTAACTCTGACAGTATACAAATGAAACCAAATGGACAAGTAAGGGTCCATTTGGTTTCATTTGTATACTGTCAGAGTTACATACTTGTAAAGTTCAATTTACCGGTAGACCTCCCAAAACGATCCAAGAGAGTCTAGTTTTTGTCAAGTAACTTGAAAAATAACCATAAAAAACAACGTGATAAAGAATCGTGATAAAATCGTGTATCGTGATACAGCTTGGGGAAATATTGTGATATTGTATTTTTCCATATCGCCCACCCCTATTTTGAGTTACTATTTGCCAGTAAACCAACCTGTAGAGCGTCTACGTGAGTGGAAGCCATGGTCTTCTCTGGATGAAGCACAGCTGTCAAGCAAAGAAGATGTTTAATCTTTCTCACCTACATGTATGACAATTGGTAAACACCTGTATCATGACCCAACTATGGCAGCAGCTTAGCTCCAAAATATGAAGGAATCATTCTGGTTGTGATAAAAGCATGACATTTGGTACACTTGTGGCCAAAGGCATTCCATCCAGTGATGGATATAAATTGTATTTCAGACTTATTTACCATTAGTACTTTGTGCATTACATTCACCCATTCATACACACATTAAAGGTATATTCAGTGATTGTATTTCATTCAAATAAAAATATAATTGGTAAATATTCCATTCATTCTCCTCACTAGAATGTGTGCTGACCATATAAGGACTTCCACCATGGCCCGTGTTGCGAGCATTTCTAGATTCCGTTTTCAGAGGTGGCCAGCCAGTCCTCGACCAATCAGGGTATGGCCGTAGTTATGTTATGATGTGTATGTTTAGTTATAATGGTCAAAATAAAGGTTTTGAGAACCACAGTCGCTCTGAATTAAGAACGTCTGCTAAATGCCTAGATTGTAAACTGCTGAACTCATAAAATGCCACAGTCTCGTAGTAAATCAGTATCATACATACAGTATCATGAAGCTGGAGACGTAGGCCTACTGATATTCAGTGATTAGGTCAAATGATCAAAACGAGAACATTATAATGGTGTAGAAAATCTACAAAAAAAATAAACATTTCCACACTGTGACAAGATGACCCCCGGCCACTTTCATTATTAGGGCTGTCACAATTAATACATAATCGTCTAATCGCAATTATTTTTCATAATCGTCATAATCGTTTCCATGTTGAAAAATGTTCATATACATATTTTTTAAGTAAAAAATAGTGGAAATAGCCGATCTACAAGCTCACAACGCGTCGCGATGCAACGCGTTGTGAGCTTGTAGATCTGCTATTTCCACTATCAATGTTCTTTTTTAAGTATAAAGTTGTCAAATATGTCAGTAATTTCTTTGTATATTTAGGTTATGTGTCATATTATCTACCATGTGCAACATCAAAGCCTAAAAGCCAAACAGAAATGTAATTGTCAACGACAAAAAACACAATTAAATTGTTAATCGCAATTATTTGAGTGACAAATAATTGTCAGGTAGAATGTCCTAATCGTGACAGCCCTATTCATTATCACTGAATACACCTTTAATACACCGCTGCCATAGGAAACCATGCAAGGTGCATGGTTTGTGATTAGGACTACACCTGTGTAGTCCGGAAAGGAATGGACCGTGCCAAAATGGCACATTTAATTATGATACTTTGGCACCGTCTCACTTTCAAAAGACTACATTTTCTAAAAAAAAGTGATTAAACATCCCATAGAACCCAGGATTGTGTTTCTTGTCTCCAAAACAACATTCCAACCCCCTGAATTTACCTCGATCCACTAAATATATAATTCACAACTTTTAATATGTTATTTGGATGACCCAAAAGATCATAAAAAAAAACTCTGAATGATTACTATTGCAATTTAGTAATAGTTTAGTCAAACCACAGATTTCATACAGTCTCCTCGGACATCGCCTATCAGGATAATATCATAATAACAACAATAATGGAATATGGAATTCAATTTTTTTTAAAGGAGTAGTTCACCCCCAAAATGACTTTTTTTCTATTGATTAGTCACGCCATGGAGACTAGAGTTCAATAATATTTTTAGTTTTTTGTCGCATTCCTAAGACGAAAATGTGATAACAATAAATTTACCCCCATTCGTTCCGGATGGGGACCTGTTTCGAAACGGGTCCCCATCCGGAATCAATGGGGGTAACCAAAACCAAAAAATATTATTGAACTCTACTCTCCATGGCATGAGTAATCAATAGAAAAAAAGCCATTTTGGGGGTGAACTACTCCTTTAAGACAGCATGAATCACCACACGTGTGAAATTTATTATTTACCCTTTACACACTTGTACTTGTGTACAGACTCACCTTTTTGCAGTGTCAGCTCACCTTCAACTGGGGCGACTGCTCTGCTAGTTGAAGCTGACACCATAGGCTGCTCCACTGTGTTACATCGTGTCAGATGAGAAAAGACAACATGTATGAGAAACCTGACAGTAATTATCCTGATAGTAAAGTCATTCCATAAGTGCTTAGAAAGTAATTAACTGTTTTCTATACGTATGTGCAACCAGAAGCCCACGTCCTCTGTCGATTATCTATCTGTCTGTCTGTCTGTCTGTCTGTCTGTCTGTCTGTCTGTCTGTCTGTCTGTCTGTCTGTCTGTCTGTCTGTCTGTCTGTCTGTCTGTCTGTCTGTCTGTCTGTCTGTCTGTCTGTCTGTCTGTCTGTCTGTCCGTCCGTCCGTCCATCTATTTACTACAGCATGACACAACAGAGCTGCACTTGAAAATATCTATACTTTAATAGTAGTTCAAACATTCAGTCAAATCTCAAATAGACCATCTGATGTCACTGCCGAAGTGTGAATAGTTTGCACCAGAAAAAAGGGGCTTAATACATTTTACATTTCATCCTACTTCTTTTCGGATTTCTTTTTTCTTCTTTTTTTCTGTTTTGTATTTTATTGTTTTTAAATAATGTTCAAAATAAAACATTCGTTCATCCATCCTCTACTAAGCCCCTTCGCTAGAATACACATAGAGTAATGCGCAACAGCACTCACCTGAGACACATTTAGACCTTGCTTCAGGTTGCACTGCAAGAACAAACAATACAACGTGTTGAAATTAAATATAAAAATGCAGAAAAGTGAGCAGATGTGGCCGCACAATGAAACAAGCTGTTAAGTTGTAATGTCACAAATCACAGTCCTTGATTAAATCTTATTGTTGTTGTTCTGTTTTTTGTGTGATCATTGTCTTGCTTAATATGAATAAATGAACAGTACTTTACAACTGTCGCTCCGATGATGCTTCTTTTACACTAGCAGCAGTTGGCTATTGTGTGTTTGGAGGGGGAGTGTTAGTTTATATTTGGAAATATGTTGTTGGGATGAAGTGCAGTTGGGAACTCAATGCTTTGTATTAGCCTATTAATTATTGTTCATTGCTGCTGCCGCCAGTCAGTAGGATAAAACAGTACGTCCTCCCGTTGGGGGCGCCTCACTGGCAGGTGAGTCGGTAAGATACAACAGTACGTCCTCCCGGTGGGGGCTCGTCACTGGCAGGTGAGTCAGTAGGAGACAACAGTAAGTCCTCCCGGTGAGTCAGTAGCAGGGACATGCTGGACCCCTGATTCAGCCCGGGAAAAAGAGTTGGAGAGGCCCTCATTGCGCGCTAGATCGCTCTCTATAGCGCTGCTGCTACTCAAACATTTGCCATTTCAGATCATGACAAGTGACAAGCCAGTGGGCCAATTACTGTACATGAGTTATATTTCGTCGTTGTCGGGTGGAAACCTTGTATGTCCAAAACCGTTTGTTTTGTATTTATCATTTTAAAAATGATTTAAACTAGTGAAAACAGCCGATCTACAAGCACACAACGGCGTTGTGTGCTTGTAGATCTGCTGTTTTCACTACTTTTGTGCAACGGCCTTGTATGATGAAGCAGGGCTTTGCTTTGCGAAAAAATTTACAAATTTGAAACTTGGAGATACAAGATTTCTGCCCGACAGTGACAATTTACTTTGTTGGCCGCCCAGTCCCCAAAATGGAACGAAGGCCGACATTTTTTTTTTCTTTTCTAATGGCCGGCCTGGACCAGCCGGGAATGAACCGCTTTTCCCAATGGCCAGCACGTCCCTGGTCAGTAGGACATGACGTCCACCCGGTGGGGGCTCCTCAGGTGAGCCAGTAGGATACAATGGCTGCACTAGGCACTAGGGACATAATATAACGGGAACATAATATTTAAAAGACATTCCTTTTAAATATTCCACTATACGGTAAATCTCATAATGAGATAAAACTCTGCCGTTACCTTTCAGGTTAATCTTCTTCTCCCAGACTATCTCGTCAGGTCCCAGCAGTTTCAATGGGATGACTTCTGCATTGAGATCAATTGTCACCTCGAATTTTGGATGGAAATTTGGTCCATAGTTCTGACGATATTTAGCATCCTGAAAACACATAAATATAGTAGTTGTTGTAGTAGAAAAAAGCTAAACGGTGTTCAGTGTAGAACTTGAATGTCTGAACATATTTTATGTTATAGCTCATTTTATATCCCGCAAACGATATATATCACAATATAGCACATTTTCTGAAAATTCAATTAATTAATAGTTTATATAACAAGACGAACCTCGGTTCGAAGTGAAGCGGTGGACAGATAGAACCCTTATTCTGAATGTATTTGGAGAGCCGGTATGACAGTTGGTATAATAGGTTTAAAAAATATATAGATACATTAAAATAAGAACTTGTAATTAAATAAATACATAAATAAATATAAAGTGTTTAAATAAAAAGATGTTGAATTAAAAATGAAAGGAAAAGGTGTTTAAATTAAAGGATATTGTCTGGAGAGCCGGTTGGTATAATGGGTTTAAAAAAATACAGTAAAATTTAAAATAAATAAAATTAATATTAATTAAAATATTTTAAAAAAAATGAGTGTTTAAATGAAAGGATATTTAAATAAGATATCATAATTGTGTCACAATTGTCATGTGAAGCTCAACCAATAACCTAATTAACACACACTCAGACTTTAAATACATCTCATTGGTTAAGTTGCTTTTATACTGTGAAGGAAAGAGATAAAATAATTAAAATTAAATTTTAATTAAATTAAATTAAAAAAATATATTATGTTAATATCAGTGGTGGAACCTCTTTAAAATAAAATAAATACCATAATTGGAAGATTTATAAAGTTTTCTTTAATGTTATCAACAAAGCATCATGGTCTCTGGCTGTGTAGTAAGAACTGTACAAAGAGGGATGTGCAGTAAAATGTTCATTATTCCGGAAGTAGGCGTGGTCTAAGTGTCCTCCTTCGAAATGGGTTGCTTCTTTTATAAGTTGAGTGAATCCTAGTTCCTGAAGACTTTGTGAAATGTAATTGTTGAAGTCTTGAGCAAAACAAATGTTGAAGTCACCACAAATTAGAGTTGTTTTCAGAGGGTTGATTAAGTCTATCAATGTATTTACTCTTGTCTGCCTTAATGCTCCTTTTTACCATTCTGTTAGCATTTGTATATTCTTATTATGCCTTTACTTTTGCGGCTATGTACAAGACAGATAAACCCTGAAGGCCAAATTATCATGTGAAGCTTGACCAATCCTCAAGGTATCCATTCATCTGACCGGGAGGAACACCACACACATATTCTAGATGTACAGGACATATAAATCATCATTTTTTATTAAATATTTTAATTAATATTAATTTTATTTATTTTCAATTTCTTTTTAAACCCATTATACCAACCGGTATAAGGAAATACCTGTTCATTCTGGCCTGGAGTGACCATATATGGACATAAAGTAACATACATTGTGTTTTTGAAGAACCCTATTCATTCTAGACTGAGGTCATATGGTATTTAAAAGGACATTCTGTTTTTGAAAGAGCCTGTTCATTCTGGACTGAAATGACCATGGGAGGGGTCTGACCAGGAGGGAAACCGCACACATATTCTAGATGTACAGGACATATAAAGCCTATTCATTCTGAACTGAAATGACCATTGGACATGAGACACACATTTTGCTTTTTGAAAAAGCCTATTCATTCTGGACTGATATTTTACACGTACGGGACAGGAAAAACCTGTTCATTCTGGCCTATAGTGACCATATATGGACATAAGGTAACAGACATTGTGTTTTTGAAAAACCCTGTTCATTCTGGACTGAGATCACCATATATGGTAATTAAACGGACATTCTGTTTTTGAAAAAGCCTGTTCATTCTGGACTGAAATACCATATATGGGCGTGATACACACAAAGCCATTCATTGGAAGCGGTTTTCACCGCTTCAAAAATTGCAATGTGGAAATACAGTTTGAAATTATATAGGCTACACATATAATTTCATTTAGAACCTTTTTTCCAAGGGTTAGGGTTGAGGTGTGAGGTATAGTATTGATGTGTGATACCTTGGGATCTACTTCATATGAAGGATCAGAACATTGCAGACTGTAGCGCTGGCCCTCGGTAAGTTCACATTCAGATGTGGTCGGGAGTTGTTCATCCCCAGGATGTCGTTTCATCACCTACAATAATACAAACATGTTGTTTTATAACACCTACAATGACACAAAACGTTTTTTTGACGAGTATTCAATCATAACGATTATTCAGGCTATAAATAAAATATCAGTTGTCAAAAGTGCTCACACCTACAGACTAGCCTCTTGTCTTTTCAAAACTGTATCATGTTTAGTCTAAATGTATCCAATGTTTAATGCATTAAGTCTAAATGTATCCAATGTCACAGAGATGCTAGATATTCAACAAATAACATTGTACCTCATCTGGAGACACATTTTCCGGCAGCAGGAATACATTAATTATCCGTCCCTCGCGTCCCGGTGGTCGAAGGAACAGCAGAACCTGAGAACGTTTTGGTTGATTAAATAAGTCCCAAATCTTCTCCAGGAGCCCGTAGAGAGACAGGTGGGTCACTTTTACAAACACATGAGTCTGGGTCACTCTCAGTGGTTCTAAGAGTTCCACCCCCTCATCTGTGATGTGGGCAACACACAGATCACCTGCGGAAAGGTTTTGAAACATTAAAGAAGGGTTATGGGTTAGCACAAGAAACACAAAGAGTTCTATCCCATGCCTAAACAAACTTAGTCCAAAAGTAACATAAATCCATGACAATGCTCACATCTCAAATATAAAAGTCCACATTGAATTTTAACATAATAGTGTCTCCTAAATTGATTTGTTTTACTTTTTTATACAATGTGCATTTCCACGTCTTGCTGGAGGACACATTGAGTGACTCACCAGGTGTGATGTCACAGTGTGGCAGGCCTAGCTGGCAGACACACTTCTGAGGACACTCAATGTCAAAGAGAGGACCTGCAGGAGTCCTTCCTGTTGACTGGAGACATCTTTCCTCCCACTGAACAGTCCTGTAGATGACTTCTCCCTCCCCCGTCATTTCAAACACCAACCCTGTCGCTCTGCACTGGAACAGCCCCGCCCCGGGGAAATTGGACCTATGACACAAAACAACATGAGATAATAATAATGTGTGCGTATGAGTGTGTATGTGCATGTGTGCGTGTGTGTGTGTGCGCGCGCTTGTGTGTGCGTGCTCGCGTGCATGTCCGTGTCCTCTGGACAAGTCTGACCAATGGACTAAACACGGGGACATGTGGTCAGCCATCCTATATAGAGTTTATAGCATGTCTAAACATATTCCTTCCGACCAGAAGTGACAAGGGCTTTTCAGAAGAGGCGCGGGTGCCGTGGGGGCCACCGCTTAGATCAGCGGTATGCTGGTATTTAAATGTATTGTATTTTCACTATGGACATGCCTTATGAACCTTGCATTGTTCACCACTCGCTTCGTTCACTAGTCAAGTTCATTTACAATCACAAAGGCTGGTTGACTAGAAACATGTCAGTGGAAACAGGAAGCTGATGGGTTCAATGACACATCTTCTATTTCTATTGAGGAAGCTGTTTAGGATGACTGACCTGTATTGACTGGTTGACTGTACTGTTTGCACGCTGGGTTCAAAATGGATCTGAAAGACACAAAGCAGACAGGAAACAATCAGACAGGAGACTTTCCTGATGTTCAGTGTGATTATTCTGTAGAGGTTCTACTGAAGGTCAGTGTGATTGTTCTGTAGAGGTTCTACTGATGTTCAGTGTGATTGTTCTGTAGAGGTTCTACTGATGTTCAGTGTGATTGTTCTGTAGCGGAGATGGTTCTACTCACTATGTCCATGTTGGAATGATGGACATCGTCACAGGAGAGTCTAGAAACACACACACACACACACACACACACACACACACACACACGCGTCAATAATAGATTTCAATGTTGAGGACAAAATGCACGGTTCAGTTCATTTTCAAAACTGATAGAAATTTGTCTTTATTTGAGTCTATATGTACTGACATAGATAATTATAACATTGTTTTTCATTTATTAAAGTTACAGTACTGACATCATCGGTTCTACAACGGATTTTAAAGTGCTTTTTATCTTTCTCAATTCTCACTTCACCTAAGATGTCAATGTACCCATAATGCACCTGACCACTCCCCTTTTAAGACCAGCCCACCCATGGGTGCACAGATGCTCATGTCCAAATTTGGTAATTGTTTCAGCAAGCAGCTGTTACCATGGTGGATGTTAATTATGTTAATTAATAGTTAGATAACCGGTGTCTTCCAGGGCTCGATATATGGCTGCATAATAAATTAGTTTAGCAGGATTACCTTGTTAGGTTTGTCTCCTCCGGTTCCACTGGTGTGTCTTCTGGTTCTGGTCTCTCTGGTGTGTCTTCTGGTTCCTCTGGTGTGTCTTCTGGTTCTAGGAGTTCTACTCCTGTCTGAAGGAAAGATGCTCCAACTGACATCCTGTTAATGAAGAAATTAAGAAATAATGAATCACACAACCTGTGTGCGTGTGTACATGTGTGTGTGTGTACACGTGTGTGCGTGTGTGTGTGTGTGTGTGTGTGTGTGTGTGTGTGTGTGTGTGTGTGTGTGTGTGTGTGTGTGTGTGTGCGTGTATTTATTCCTCCATTCTACTTACTTCTCACACAGAGACACAGAGCCGCCCTCATAAACACTGAACCCAGGGTAGAGCGGTTCAGTGAATGTGGTCTGGAAGGTGTACAGGTGTATCAGTGTCCCAGAGGACACTGTGTAGAAGGACAGAGTCCCGGCAGGACAGTCCAGATACACTGCTGCTCTGTGGACATCCGCGCTATCCACGCTGTCGAAGTCAGTGGGACAGACAGGAAGGACAGTTGTCCTCCCGTTGTGCCTCACAGTGAAACAGTTATCATAGCGACCCCCACAACAGATCAGACTCCAAGACTTTTCGGTCCGTCCAAGCCCTGAGTCCTCACCTGCTCCTTTCCTGTTGATTCCCTGGTAAGTCACAGCTATAGAAACCTTTACACTCCACTCTACCTCCCAGTAAGAGCGTCCAGTCAGACCCTCTGTACACAGAACCTGTGCCTTTACAGCAAACCTGTCAGGGTGATCAGGATACTGAGCACACACCCGTGTCACCACTTTGTTGTTCTCAGACAGAGAGAGGTTTCTGTTTGCTGTGTTTGTGTCCAGCGTGAGTCGGTGGGAATCTGATGAGAAAACACAGTAAACATTAAAAACATCATTCACTGAGTGACACACACACACACACACACACACACACACACACACACACACACACACACGCACGCACACACACACACACACACACACACACACACACACACACACACACACACACACACACACACACACACACACACAGCGGGTTCTTTAAATAACCATTTATTTTAATGGTTCTTGACCAGTATAGCCCTTCATTGACCTGTGTCTCCCACGGCTCTGTTACATTTTCCCTCTACACCAAATGTTTGTCTAAAATAGCAGATCTACAAACCATTGCTCATCTAGAATCTCACAATGTCTCTACTCTCTACAATCTCTACAAGCTCACACTAAGCGTTGCACTGCAACACGGTGTGAGCTTGTAGATCGGCTAATCTTTGGTGCAAAAGGAGTAAATCAGGCATAACTCTGGGCCCTATTTTGACACAATTCCCATAAATCCTCAATTTGGTGGTTTAGTATTTAGGAAGGGTGTTACCGTGCAAAATATGCTATTTTGGATACCTGCTATATACCTAAAAACACCTGCGCTACCCGTTACATTACGCACAGGTGCTTGTGGTTTGGGCATTACAATAATATAACCAATCACTGGGCCAGATGCCATTGCCCTTAAGAGAAGACTGTGCAACCCGTTATCCAAAGTGCAATCTTGAGCCCTCTCCTAATGTGTGAGTGAATTAGCACTCACACATTGCTGGTTATAGAGAACTTTAAATTACAGCAATCTGCTTATGTTCTGGATTAATTCAATGAAATGGTCTAGTGTGGTTAGCAAATGCAGATAAAATCTTGAGTTTAAAATTAAACCAAATGAACCCTTATGGGTCCATTTGGTTTCATTGTATTAGTCTTTAATAATCTGAACTGGTAACTTCTAATAAAAACACAATTTATTGCACAAGGAATTAACAGTGACACTATTTTGGATTACAGTAAAATTCAATGACAATGACATACATTCATTATAACTTAATTCCAGGATAGACTATCATCTTATATAAACAAGAATGAAACAACGAATTGACACTCTTCCTTCAGCTGATAATAGGACAAATAGAATCACTAAGATGTGTGGATAATTAGTTCAGAAGGAGACCTCTGAATATTGTGTCATTGTGTGCCCAGGCAGCCTGACTCAAGATGTGTCCATTGCAGGCGCGCGCTCTACTAAACAAATTTGGCATAGCGGGTGGTTGAATCGAATATGTGCTTTCCCAAACCATGTGTGGACAAAATAGCAATTTTAGGGGAATAGCAACAACACGCCCGGTCGGAATAATGTATAGCAGGTATAGCGCCCCCAAAATACTGTTTGGGACAGAGCAAGCTGCCTTGCCCGCAATTCGCGGGTAGAGGGTAAGAATTGCGGATAAAGGCAGGAACACACTGTAAAATATGGAATTGGTTGGGGACTCATTGTATCGTTAAAGTATTTCACACTATACAAGTGTCTTTCTTGAAATCGGCTGTCATATATTGTTGTGGTTTTCACACTATAAGATTGATCGCCGACAAGGGATCACCCACTGGCAGGATGAGACCCAGACCAGATACATAGGCCTACCCAACAATTGTTTTTATTCCAATTTATGACATCCAACGAAAACGTGAAAGGCTCCCGTGATAGCCTATGTGCGAGAGCGAGGCAGGATGCTAATGATTTTCATTCTATCTACGCACGCATGCGTGCACACACACCCACCCACACATTGGCTATAAGACAGATCTTCTCGGGGTGCGCTCGCAACTTCTTTCATACTGTATGATGTCTAGTCTGCGACAGAGCCATGTATCAAACCTGCTAGATATCAAGAAACGCTCGGGAAGGGAACGCCGAGCAATATTATCGCGGGCAGATTTTCTCGCAGTGCCTTTCACAGACAACGAGCAAAACCTCTGCGAGTCCGATCTTGCGTCAGTTCAGGGGTTTGCGGCGAGCACCAAAAAAGGTCCCCCACAGCTAAATTTGTGGGTTAGGGTTAGGGTGTGGCCAAAATAGCATTTCTTTGAGAAACAGCAACAACACGCCCATGGCCACACCTCCATGCACAAATAACTGAGTCAGCATAATGTATAGCCCCCCCAAAATACATTTTAGGGACAGAGCAAGCTACCTTGCCTGCAATTTGCGGATAGAGGGTAAGAATTGAGGCTAAGGCAGGGACAAAATTAGGGCCCAGAATATCTAATCCTAAAACCTAAACCTGACCTCGAAATGTTTAATCCTAACCCTGACCTCGAAATGTTTAATCCTAACCCTGACCTGTACATGTACATGTACTTGTGTACAGCACGTTGTGAGCTTGTAGATTTTCAGAGCTTGTAGATTTTGAGGAAGAGGAAAACAGAGGGGTCCTAGGATATTGTAGAGCCCTGAGGAACTCCAGTCAGTGACGTGGGTTTAAGTGTTTAACATACAAATAAAAAGTATCAAAATAATGTTTATGTAAAGTGGTATCAATTAAAATCTGTTTCAAATTGCAGCTTTAATGAAACATTTGAACCCTAGAGTCCAAATTCTGTAACAACAATAATACTAAAATATCATGGTGTAGAGGGAAAAGGGATAGAGGAAAGAGCTCTGCGGGACCCTGGTCAGACAGACAGACAGATACTCACAACTTGGAAGGAGTTGAGGTTTAAAGCAGAGTTCTCCTCCATGAGTCACACTGTAGAAAGAAATATAAGTAAGTTATGGCCGCACTCTCCCACCCCCACCATACAGCCATTGAAACATTGTAAGGGAGTAACTGCACCAACACACTACTCACTTGAGAGTCTTGAGTCCAGAGAGAACTTTCAGGGCTGACTCGGGTACGATGTTGAAATTCAAGTCCAGGAGTCTTAGATGGGAGGGAGTAGAGCTGAGAGCTGATGCCAGGACTTCAAATCCAGTCTGAGTGATGTAACAGCCAACAAGTCTGTAATTACATGTTATAATTAATCAAAAAATATTATACAAAGTTCATTGACAAGAAAGTTGTCTCTATCTATTTTTCCATAAGTGTTGTGCATTTTATGTTGTGCATTCTATGAGCTTGGTCACTAATGGTATGGTACATTTCTCATGTGGTTTCATTGATCAGACTGTTGGTGCTGCTGGGCTGAGGAAGCAGCAAACCTTCCAGTCTATGTTTACACCAGTTTGACAGTCAAATGATTACATAACTGGATGTGATCATTGACATGATGGATCACATACTGTAGTACGAGGCAAAGAAGTGGTCGCCAGCACATGATTTATTTACCTCTCTGGACAGAACAACGTACGCGTTTCGAACAGGTCGAGATATTATTGAGCCGTGCAACAAAAACACCTTATTTAATTTGGAGTGTTGCAGGCTTTCTGTGTCTCTTTCTCACATACTGTAGCCACTATCATCTGGCATTAGCCAGACTGATAACATGGATTCACTCACACGTTCCTCGGGGTCCGCTCATTGTTCCGCCGGTCCGTTGTTCCGAGTAGGAACTCCACCAGCGTCGGCAGGTTAGTTACTCACCCCCGTCGGTAGGTTAGCTAAATCACCAGCGTCGGCAGGTTAGCTAATCACCCGCGTCACGGTTACTGAGGTTAGGGTTAGGGTTAGGTTTAGGCATCGTTTTACTGAAGTTAGGGTTAGGGTTAAGGTTAGGTTTAGTTCGTCGGCATACCGGCCCGTCGGCATATTGACACGGACCCACATTCCTTCATGGTATCACTGTGGTACTGTGGATGAATGTGTGAGTGAATCCATGTTATCAGTCTGGCTAATGCCAGGCTATAGTCACTGTACCATATCATTATTCCAGTCAGTGTGGGTTACCATGATGTCAACCTTATTCAAATAAAGTCTCACCACGGTATTCAAATAGTAAAACTAAACTAATAAAAATAATGGTGGTAAATTAGTCTGACCTTAGGATCTGCAGTCTACAATGTGGACTCTTCAGTTCAGCTAAGATCAGCTCCATGGATGAATCGTCCAGATTAGTCCCACTGAGGTCCAGTTCTGTTAGATGTGAAGGATTAGAGCTGAGAGCTGAAGCCACAACTTCCCAGTCTGTCTGGTGGAGGTGACAGCCAGCAAGTCTGTAAATATTACATTTAAAATCAAACAGTTTAGATCACATTCACTGTCAATGAAGTTAACTAAAGGCCCTCTTACATCTAACAACTTTGAAAAGATTTCTCAATCGTAATAAAATCGAGGCTAGTCGCGGCGCGCTCCCGTGACTCAGTCGTTACTCAATCGTTAAATGTGAGGTAGTGGTCCGACTCGATTTTAACCCCAACTTGAGAGCCAGACTCTGTAACGAGAATATCAAACAGGTTTAATATTTTCCCAAATCGGGGCTGAGTCTGAATGAATACAATGACGTAGCCTAGCCTACAACCAAAACAGAACAAGCCAAAAGCCAAGCCATTCATTCCCCAAAAGACGCTGCCTGAGCTGCCAGCCTGGTCGTTGTTGGTGTGGCTACTACAACAGCCCTTTATTAGTTATTTCTCCGCGTTTCCATTATTCCAAACATTCAACGTTGATAATAGTTGATAGGATCGATCTGCGCCGGCTAGACTGAGAGGAGGAGAGAACTAGAGAGGAGAGGCACAGAGGGCTGGGGGAGGAAGGCGGAGCTTGGTGTGTGTGTGTGTGCACTGCATGTGTGCAGTGATGGAAAAAGTAATCAAGTAAAAGTATCAATACTGCAATACTGTGATGCGACGCGCTGTGACTGAGCTTGTAGATCGGCTATTTTCATTTATGGTTAGCCTAATGCTTTATAATAATATTATAATTTATTTAGGAACACAGGGCTATATAATAGGCATATTTCAGCAAATAAAAAGGAATCTTGAACCAGTCTTTACACAATCTTTAGAGGCATACACATCTAACAACTGAAATCTTTGAAAAATCATCCTACAGTCTTTGGGGAATCTTTTTAAAATCTTATAGTGTGAGGGGTAGTCTTTAAGAAATCTTTCCAAAATCTGTCCACAATCTTACCAAAGTTGTTAGGTGTAAGGCTAGCTTTAGAGATCTTCTGTCTAGTTAGACATGGTGTAAGGTGTCACCATTCAGCCAAAATAGCAGATCTACAAGCTCACAATAAGTCGCACATGTGAGGATCCCTGGAGAATTAACCCTATTGATGAAGTGACCCCACAACCTTTTGTATAGTGCCACCACAGTATAAAATGAAATTCAGGGTTTTAACCATTCCTTATTTAGCTGGGGACCCCCTGGAACTGGCCCCCTGGTAGACCCAAGACAACACTTTTAGAACCAATGTTTTATGTTTACCATCATTTCAAGTTAGTGTAGTGGTGTGAAGGTAGATTGACTCTATTCTAGTAAGCTTTCTGAATACTAACCGAGCCTTTCTGCTGTTCCTCACAGCTGGGATCAGTCTCTGTTGCCCCTCCCTTGTTGTGTTGTATGTATCCAGGCACAACTCATCCACAACGTCCTCTGACATCTGCAGCATGAAGGCCAGAGCTGAACATTGGGATGGAGACAGTTTTGTCTTTGATCTGTCCCCTGACTTCAGGTACTGTTGGATCTCCTGAAATACTGAGTGGTCGTTCATCTCCATCAAACAGTGGAAGATGTTGATAATTCTCTCAGGAGAGTAATCTTCAGTGGTCATCTCCTTCAGGTTTTTGATGACTGTCTGGATGGTCTCCGGACTGTTCTCCTTCTGATCCAGCAGGCCACCTAACAGACTATGGTTGGACTCCAGTAAGAGTCCATGGAGGAAGCGGACAAAGAGGTCAAGGTGGCCATTTTTACTCTTCAGGGATTCTTTCATCACTATCTTCAGGAAGTCAACCAAGGAATGCAAACTGTATACCCCGAATGTCACCAGTACCTTCATGTTCTTCTGTGTGAAACAGTGGAACAGGTAGACTGCAGCCAGAAACTCCTGGATGGTCAGATGAACAAAGCTGTAGACTGTTCTCTGGAAGCTCACACTCTCTCTCTTAAAGATCTCTGTGCACAGTCCCGAGTAGAGCGAGGCGTCTTTTACATCCAGGCCACACTCTTCCAGGTCTTCTTGGTGGAACATGATGCTGCCTTTCTCCAGATGTTCAAACGCCAGCTTGCCCAGCTTCAGAAGAACCTCTCTGTCCTTCTTAACATCACAAGACTCACCATACTTCCTCTTCCTCTTTGTCTGGACCGACAGGAAGTGGCTGTACATCCGAGTCTGGGTCTTGGGCAGCTCTTTTGTCTCGTTTGTCTTCAACATGTCCTCCAGAACGGTAGCAGTGATCGAACAGAATACTGGGATGTGACACATAATGTGAAGGCTCCTTGATGTCTTCATGTGTGAGATGACAGTGCTGGCCAGCTTCTCATCACTGAATCTCTTCCTGAAGAACTCCTCCTTCTGGGGGTCTGTGAACCCTCGTACTTCTGTCACCAGGTCAACATATGCAGGAGGGATCTGATTGGCTGCTGCAGGTCTGGTAGTTATCCAGAGGAGGGATGAGGGGAGCAAATTCCCTTTGATGAGGTTTGTCAACAGCAATTCCACTGATGATGTCACTGTGACATCAGAAACAATGCGAATGTTCTCAAATTTCAGCGTAAACCTGATTTCATCCAGACCATCGAAGATGAGCCCAACCCTCCAGTCAGCAAGCTGCTTGGCTGTGACCTTCTTTAATGTTGGGTGAAATCGAAGGATCAGTGAGAGAAGACTGTGCTGCTCATCTCTGACCAAGTTCAGCTCTCTGAATGAAAATGGAACCAGGAGAATGACGTCTTGATTTTCCAAACCCTTTGCCCAGTCCAGAATGACCTTACGCACAGAGAATGTTTTTCCAATGCCAGCGATGCCCTTGGTCAGAACTCTTCTGACGGGTGTCTCTCTGCCAAGTAGGCGGGGTTTAAAGATGTCACAGCATTTGATTGGTTTGTCATGGAGGGTCTTCTTCTTTGAAGCTGTCACTAGATGCCAGATCTCATGTTGGGTATTAACCCCTTCCTTCTCTCCCACTGAGATGTAGATCTCTGTGTAGATGCTGCTGGGGGAGGGCACTTCAGTGACATATGTCACACGATCAAGACTGTTTAAACTGACCTTATAATCCTTTAAAACCTCCTGTGGACTGACACCTGCTATGAGAGGAGAATGAAGACATTTTAAACATTCAGCTTCATTCATAACTTTACATCTTTACAGCTGTGTATGAACATTATTAATGAAATGCTCTCCAGACTCTGTCATTTATGCATGTCAGTAAAAATGTTAATTATTGCAAACTGTGTCCAGTCTTACTTTGTCCACTTGTGGTTTGACGGGACGTCTTCAGTCCAGGTTTGATCAGAACACAAGTCCTCTCTCTGTGGACGAGAAGGAGATATGACTATATCATGCACTTATATGATGTATGTGCAGTGTTAGGTTAGAAGGAGATATAACTATATCATGCACTTATATGATGTATGTGCAGCGTTGGACAGTAACGAGTTACTTAATAATATATTACTGTAATATATATAAATTATATATATTTTTTAGAAATGTTGCAGCTTGTCTCCGTCTGTGTCAGTACAGGAAGTGATGTCACATTACATCACTTCCGTCCATATGCAGTATGGGCATTCCCAGATGATGCCCTGTTAGGGTTATGCCCATATATGGAGATCCCCAGGCATCAAACCCAGGACCTAACTTGCCAAGGCCCTGCTTGGCTTTACTAATTAACATACATTTTATGCCCATATATGGAGATCCCTGTCCCAATGTCATCAATATCAAGGACATTATATCTGGGAATGCCCATATTTGGTATTGCCCACATATGGGCATGTTTTGACATAACATTGTTGACTATCATGCAGGGGTCTCCATATATGGGTAACTGGTCCGATATACATTGGCCAGATGGCCAAAAATTGGCCCTTTAGGGCAAGGTTGCATGTCGCCCTGAGGCATCATATACTAGTAATTACTTTACCCAGCAACGAGTAGTGTAACTTATTACTCTGCCAAAACGTACTAATATTATTATATATTACTCATACAAATAACACTGCTTTACTTATAATGAGTGTGCTTTGTTTTCGTTCCTGACCGATATAACAGCGCTCTCTATGGGTCTATGAGCCTGCACTGTTGGTGTGTCTGTGTCCATACTTGCTACAGATCATGGGTCTATAGGCCGGCACCATGGTGATCTGCGGAGCAGCGCATTTTAGAGGAGGTTGTCACATGCGCAAAAATAAAAGATTTACAAGCTATCAACACTGTGCGATGGTACAGGATGTTAGCTTGTAGATCTGTTCTTTTTAAGCATTCGCCATCACACAAAGTTATGATGTACGTGCAGGTCTGGTGTTTGACACAGATCTGTGTTCCTCCGTGCTGGGCTCATAAATAAAGCCATACACACATAGTTTCAACTCTGTCGTCACATGATCATAATCGGGTTCGGGATCTGTCACCTCTTTCAGAGTCCCTTCTGATTGGCAACGTTCAGCTTTTCCAAAATGCAACAGATCATGAATGTAGCGTCTGATTGCCGTGAAACGTGGCTACAACAACCTCATAGCCACGCTACAAACAGCCAGCTTCACGCGTTGGCCTACTCTTGTAGGTAGGTCATAAAATAAAGTTGCTTTATTTAGATTTTTATCCTGATCCTTGGATCATGACACAACTCCACATTGTATTACGTTTCCACGATTTCCTCAAACCCTTTTATTTACTAGTCCTACAACATTTTGCGGGACCTGGGTAGTCAACCAGGCCTGGTGGGGATCTGTGCTCGACAAGCACACTTTTCTTGTTAGACTTAATGTCTTGTTGTACTGTATAATAATTTATGTTACTTAGATCACATTGTTGCTTATATCGTATAGAGGGATTGACATACTGTGTGTGTGAAGGTCCAGGTTCATTAGTCAAATCTGAAGGAGCTTCAGACCTCTTCACTGTTGGGGCCTCTGGTCCTTGGTGAAGAATTCTGGAATCATACAAATGTTTAAATAATTATTATGTGCATGAAAAGGTCAGTTCTTTATTGTTATATCTCATTATGAAAGTATAACAACTTTGGGGGGTTTCAACTCCTGGATGTTGCAGCAAAAATATGCAGTCAGTCAGTCAGTCAGTCAGTCAGTCAGTCTGTATTGTGCAGCTTCACCACTGAACACGTTTGTAGCGCTTCATTCACAAACTGCACACAGTAATGTATAATCTATAGATTAACATTTCTCTGTGACCACTACCTAGTTCCTGCCCAGTTTAGTTCCTATGTAAACAACACTGCTCCTAGCTCAGCAACAGTAGCATGGATTAAGATGGGGACTTTTGTAACCCCACCTTCAACTATCTCATATACATCAACATGCTGTGAGCTTGTAGATCGGCTATTTTAAACTTTTTTTTTTTTTTTTTTTCAAAATAGTAAAAAATGTCAAAAGAAAATGTTTAGGGATAAGTGTTGCTAGGAGGATAAGTATTGACATACTGTGTGTGTGGAGGTCCGGGTTCATCCGTCGAGTCAGGAAGATCGTCTTTAGTCCAGCCGACCTTCACGGTTGGAGGTTCTGGTCGGTCTCTTCTCTCCTCCTCTCTCTCCATGTTGATCTTTATTCAACCTGGCAGGATTAATAAAATAGATCAGAAAACAGTAAATGCTGTTTGCATGTGCACACATACACACACACACACACACACACACACACACACACACACACACACACACACAGACAGCTACAAACGAACATGTGAGTCCTATACACATGTTGGAACTAACACAAATAATATATTAAACACAATTTGTTTGTCATTACTAACTACACTACCAACAACCAAAGTTCAACACTTAATAATAATAATAATAATATATAATCAACTGCACAGAGTTTATTGACAGAAAGAAGGCCTAGCTTATAACATGTCTATGATGGATTTTTATGAAACAAACACTTTGCAGTTAGAAACTCAAGCTTTCATACAGCTGCAATGTTGGTGATTTTAATGACGTTTAATGCAATCAGATAGAACTTTTCTGTTTGGATGTATGGTTGGTGTTGCAACTCTAGATTCAACATGTTAAAAATAGCAAAGAGTTGCTTGTGGCTACACCTACAACACAACTACACAACATCAGCACAACTAAACAACAAAGCAGCAGATCTACAAGCTCACACCGTGTCTGCAGAGTGACATTTTGTGAGCTTGTATATATCTGCTTCCCTCCCCTCCTCTCATCCATCCATCCTTTAGTTACAGATTAAATGAATGTAACTAAATTATAAACACTTACCTACATTAACTATAGAGTTCTGTGGATAAATATTTACTTGTTAAACATATTAAACTCATGTAAACTCACCCTAGGCATGTTGTCTCATGTTGTTCTGCTTTGTTGTAAAATGGAGTCTGAAGAACAAACTGTTTCTCTTCCTGTTGCACCACGCCTTGACTGAAATGCCTGGAACCCGAGGCTAGCCTGACACACACACACGCACGCACGCACGCACACACGCACACACACACAGCTCGCACACACACACACTTACTAAGCCACTCCCCTCATCCACGGACCGTAGCCTACTTTTCCTCTCACC